>NC_141152.1:80724348-81024348 GCF_053477565.2 Lygodium microphyllum
GTACCAACACCAATGCCTTCTGATCCACAAGGACGTTGGATTTATTGTGTATCTTCAGTACATGGAAAATTCTTCTCCAGATATAGACCAACAGAGAAAGCTAGAGGATATTGCAAGTATGGATAAGGAGGTCAAAGAGAAGGAGGAGATGTTCCAAGAAGATGTTGAGAATCAACTTGTCCAAGGTTTTGATGTAGGTTTATTCAAGAGTGACAATATCACAATGGTGGAAGAAAAGGAGATTGAGCCAAGTGCACAGGTTGATGAAGAAGGTCCTCTTGCCTGTGTTCCAACATTTCCCACTTATCTTATCAACAAGAAGAGATATGTGTTGCTAAATGATATTCAACATCTTTTTGATCTTAGAGAAGATTATTGCTTAGCAATCCTTGCAGGTTGGGGCAAAAATGACATGAATTTTATAGGTTATGAACAAGAACCACTACCAAGTCTTGATGTTGAGGGAGAGAATTTCCAAGATAGCTCTATAGCCTTACATACATGTATTAATCAGATCATAGAATACGAAAAGGGGGGGCTACCTACAGAAGAAGAGTTCTTGCAGGTCTAGAAGAAACTTCATATTGATGATGTAGGGTATGAAGAGAGATTGAAGTCTCCATTAGATGAGAAGCCCAAGAGTTCAATAAATCTTTATGATGATAGCTTCTTGAAGAAGATGAACACCCTAAGGTATGAAATATAATTCAAAGTTACCCATTGCGTTTATGTTAGACTTTATTATGCATTATAGATAAATATATTATATCTTGTACTGTTGTGGTTTGTTCTATAGATTGAGATTGAAGATCTGGACAACTTTCTTGGAAGGGCCAAGGGCTCTAGGCCAATGAAGCTTGGAAAAAATCAAAGCCTTGGCCATTATATTGGAAACTTAAACAATCAAACAATTGTAATATATCATAGTAGATTGTCAAGCTCTCCAAGTCTACCAATGATGGCTTTGAGAGCTATCTCAAAGGTAATTGGATCTCAAGTTTTCAGCAGAGGTTTGGACAAGATCATTTTGGTGGAGAAGGAAGAAGCCATAAGAGTTTTTGGCTTTATGCCTGGATACAGTGGATCTAGAGCTGGATATTTTGGAGTTCTTGGCTCCTATTTGCTCTCTTATGTAGGAGATAGTAAGAATTTGAAGCTTCTTCCAGGCTATCGGAAACAAGAGTTTTTGAAATACAGAGGTCTTATTGAGTGGGATGAAACAAAAGATTCCTCTAGAGGCCCTGTCGAGCTACCTGAAACCAAGGACTCCTCTGAAGGCCCTGTTGAGGTGCCTGAAACTAAGGACTCTTCTGCAACACAATCAGACTAGAAGATGCCAAAGATTAAGGGTTTCTTGAAACCCATCTTTTCCCAACTCTTTGTTTGGTTTGTAACCATTCTGTAAATCTTTGCTTTGCGCAAGAATTTAAATATCTATCTTTTCTTCTTTGGGTAACAATTTGTATAGTCCTTGCTAAAGATGATGTATTGCTTGATGTGGTTGTATCTTTAAGCTTGAATTTATGCCAAATTTGTCGATAGAACCATTGAAAGACCTCTAATAAACTGTTGGCTTTGTGTCTTCCACCTCCATGTCTTGTATGTCTGAAATATTTTGTTCTTGCTTGATAATGTGATTTTTCCATACCTTGGGTTGACCAGATAGATAGAGATCCATATTGTTTAATAAAGTATGAAGCATGGTTGTATAGAATATGTTGCATAGTCAACAAATAAGGAAAGTTATTAAAAAACATTATATGAGTTCGACAATGAAGAAACAAACATATACAAACTTCTTACCATATAGTGAGTAAAGTGTTGATCACCCCAAGCTTCTGTCATCGCCTTTTTGAAAAGGTTCAATTGGTTTTTAAAGTCTTTGAGATCATCATCATTCCATTCATTCTTATCACAATAAAAAAACACTTTGTCTAGTGTTTCCCAAACTTTAGCTTTTCTATTTCGAGCTTGTCCATTATCAGTGTGATCCTTAACTGCATTATGTAGGGATTTCCACTGATTAAATTTAATAGTTGAGCCACCATTTCTCGAGTTTATCTTGCCAAGTCTCCCATGAAAGCCTAGAAACCTTCTAGCCTTCACTCCACCAATAGATGGTTTTTTTGGGACACAATTACCATCCTTAGACTTTTGAAGATCTGGTTCAATAACAACATTGCCACCATGCAAACCAATTGCAGAGAGAACTTTTTCAACCTTTGTTATAGCATCTGTTCTAGTTGATAATGGCTTCAACTTCCATGCAAATCCTATATAGAGATGAACAAGCTTTTCGATTATCCTGCAAAGTGCATGAAGTGTACAAATATGGGCATTCGCTAAAGGAATGTCCAAGACTGGTTTAAACTGTGGATCCTTATTGTGCCTAGAGGGAGCTCTATTCCAATTGCTTGAGTTTAACTCTACAGCTGGTGACATGCAGTATAAGCAAGGAGATCTCGAGTTAGCTCCCTTTGATACATTATACATACATTTGAGTGTCTTTAGGTCACCAGCTATGTGCCACTCATGTTTGATGAAAAACCCAATATAGTATATCAAAATTCTCAGTATCTACCTCAAATGCTCCTAGCCACCAGATGTTATATTCAGATTGAACACTAAATGATGTTGAGTGATTGCAATGACTTGACGAAAGTGCTCTATTCATCAAGGTGATAGAGATTCTCTCCAATTTTTTACATTTCAGAATCTCACTTTCATCAAGTTTAATCACAAATCTAGCCACTCCCTGTGCCTCTGCCTACTGACAAGTCATAAAATTTGATCATTAAGCATTGTAGGGTGGGCAAGTCAAGGAAAATATTGTTAAATTCATTGAATGTAACCTCCTTTTTCTTGCCCTTGAAGCTAGCCTTGATATGAAAAGGCTCACCTAGAATCTCCATCACTTTGTTATTAACTCTCTGTCTGATAGTCCTAACCACAAATGGTTTCGGAAGTACGCAATTGTGTACCTGTCCTTGCTTCATATTTGATTGTAAAAGTTGGAAAAGTTGCATATAAGCATCTCGACTGATACCAATACTATCCAGTGTCTTCTGTACTAACTCAGAATCCAAAGAATGATCCTTCACAAATGACTCCAAGCATTGTTTCTTTGCCTTTTTAAATTTCTTCTTCTCCAAAATATCCTTTGAAACCACTGAAGGAAGAAGATGATAATAAAACTGAGCTGCTTTTAAAGAATCTCTTTCACTTGCATTTGGTTGTAGAAGAGATCTAAGCAAAATTAACATCACAAATCAATGCAAGTAGTTTAAATAAAGCCATATTTAAGATTTTTCAAGTGAAAAAAAATATACCTTGCTGCTTGGATTCTTTTACCACAGCCTCCTCCTCCTCGTTTGAGATTCTCAATATTTTTAAGAGCTCTTTGTCAATTTCGAAGGCCTAATAAAGTTTGCTTTTGTTGATAAGCTTTGATACGCTTTTCCAATGAATGAATTTTTTGTTGACAATCCTCTAGCTTCTGCAACAACTCTATATTGTGTTTCATCAAAAGATGATTCTCTAGTCCAAGGATATCCTTTTCTGCAACAAGATTAAGTGTATAACCAAAAAATCCATTGTAGCCATCACCAATAAACCTCATTAATGACGAGCTATTATAGAAAGGAGGAGTGCTATTTCTGCTAGGATCTTTGGGATATAGCTTTCCATCTAACCAAAGATCAATATTCTTCTTTCCTTCAAACCTCAGTATATGTCTCATAGACTCTGTAACCATGATAGATTTTGTTCTCTTTCTTATCGGTTCATACTCACTGTCCAACTCAATATGAAGATGATAGAGAGGTCTTTTATGAGAGCTACAGAGATCATTAGATGATTGATCCATAGCTGAGTTACAGAGATCATTGGGTGATTGATCCATAGCTAAGGATATGATTAGAAGCAAGAACGAAAACAAACAAGAGACTAATAAGGAGGAGAAAAAAAGAAGAGAGAAACGATGGAGAAACGATGGAGGGAGGCAATCGAGTATCCACCAAAATTCAAATTGAATATTACTTTTCACTTTAATGAGGAGAGGTAAGATCTTCATTATGACAACCTTGCCAACTTTATGGCGACCTAGATTTCTAGGTTTGATGTGACCACGAGAATATCACGACAATGACTTATTAACGAATTTTGATATTTTAACTTACCAAAATATAAACCTTTTAAAAATTCTATAAAATGATTTTATTTCGTAAATTGTTTTCTCTCTCTAGGATCTCTTACAGGGCATTTTCGAGACCTCAAAACTCCCCTAATCTACGCAGCGCAGCGAACAGAATTTGAGAAAGAGATAGAGAGTACACAACAGATAAGAGTCGGTACAGCAGCACCACCTCCTGCACCGCTTCCTGATGCGCCAGAACCGCTTCCGAAAGTCGCCATAGTTTCTCTTTGCTATTGAAGCCTTTGCCTCTTGCACACTCTCCGATCTCTAGAGCCCCCGGCTCTGATACCATGTAAAAATTACACGGCGCCGCAAACAAAATCTGAGAAAGAGATAGAGAGTACACAACAGATAAGAGGAGAATCAGTAAATTCTTTAGCTCCAAACAACTGATACAACTGTCCACCCGTGCGCTTCCACTGTGTGAAGCTTAGATGGCAATCTAGATAGAAGATAGATGAAGAGCTTAAGGCTAGCTGGAACAACAACTCTGACTGGGTGAAAGATGAATGATGGATGGCTGTGAAGGGGTTTAGCTTTTATAGCCCGCGAAGGCCGTTAGGTCGGCCTGACCGACCTACCATATAAGCCTCCACTAGTCGGCTAGGGAATATTCCAAGGAGTATTTCCTTTACCATCCGGCCGGGGGCACTGCCCCCAAACCCCTGCCAGGGGGGCCGGCCCCCCTGGGACCCCCCCAACCAGGGGCGGCTTCCACGGCCCTTGGACCCCAAAATAGGGGCACCTTTTAACTCCCTTACCCTGCAACTCAATGCAATGCACCTCGAGTTGCTATACCAGCTTAACCACTCCATCTAACCCAAAGATCAGACCCACAACGGTCACCTTTTTGCTATCCAGTCACATAGACCTCATCTAATATACAAGTTAGGACTCAACCTATGTCTGGGCTCACATTTGGCTTCTCCTCATAATGGGGGCCTTAGAACTTTGAGCACCATGGATCATTGGTGGCACCTAATGAGGGTGGGGCATTGATCATATCTAACAAGTTGCACTCTCTAGTACTGAGGTAGAGTATAGAGGTGCTACACTATCTGCATGTGAGGCAGCATGGCTCATGAAGCTTCTTGATGATTTGGTCATGTAGGAAGCCAAGCCTGCCACACTCTATTGTGACAACATGAGTAGTGTGCTCCTAGCCAGTAATCCTATCTATCATGCTAGGACTAATCACATTGAGGTACACTATCACTTCATCAGGGAAAAAGTGATTGCAGGTGATGTTGATTTGGTCCATGTGAGGATAGAAAACCAAGTTGCAGATATCTTTACCAAGTCATTGGGTAAAGATAAGTTTGTGCATTTCAGAGAGTTACTTGGAGTGAAGTATCCTACTTGATCTTGAGGGAGAGTGTTGAGACTCAAGCTCATTAGTCTTTTGTCAGTTGTTTACCTTAGTGAATAAGGTTAAGTCACACTGACTTAACCATGATTAGATCTAGGTCAGTTGATCTTTATGTGTGTGTTGTACATAGAGTTGACTTTAGGGTGACTGTGTGTTAAAGGAATGGATTACAGGGAGCATGTTTGCTACCCTTTGAGCCTAAGCCTATGTCTTAGTCCACCTCTCTCTCTCTTAGAATCTTAATACATATGGTCTTTTAAAACAACCACTTATTGTATTAGATATATCCGATTTTGGATTACAATAGAAAATTTATTGTAGTTACATCTCATGAATATCTTCTAGGTTTTTCCTAAGTATCTGGTATATTCTGGATCACTGGAGCTTGTACAATTTCATTCCTTGTAAGTTCAAGTTCTCTTTGAGTCCTATTGAGCCAATTGACATGGTTATGTCCAATGTTGTGGCACTCAGAGCATCGATGTTTAGGGTGCTTTAGACATTTCCTTTTGAAATGACCTAACTCCTTGCAATAAAAACAGCGTGAAGCTTTATCACTTGGAGTCACAAGATTCCTTGTCATTCTTAGCAAGATTTTCTTATTTAAACCAAATTGTCTTAGGATCCTTTTAGCAAACTGAATTGGTCCTTTATCGCAAAAACTATGATTTTCGAATTGTCCTTTTTTTAGATCTGGTTGAGGTCCATGGTCAATCAGCTTTTCTTGTAATATTAAAGAATACTCCCAAACTTTGACATTCTAGCAAGACCCAATCTATATTAGTCGAGAAGAACACTTAAGGAAAATTCATTGCAAGTTAACTATCATTCCTTGCTAGAGTATCTCTAATCGTTTGCAAGTTTTAGGCTCAAAATTGATGCAACTCATATTCCTCGGGTTAACTATAGTTGCAAGAGTAAGGTTTATTTCATTTAGGATATATCTACAAACCATAAATTAACCAATTACAAAAATTTTCTCTGATACCAACTGTACTGTGCCCGCCTATCAATGGTCCGTGCACATTTTAGCGGTCCATCGAGAAATGAATCTAAACGTCATTGCCAGGCACTCCCATGGAATGTTCCAAGGTTTATCACCTAGGGTTTTCCGAGTCTGCCTCTCGCAACGGAACATTCGCGGCCAAGAACCCACTAGGATCGACCTGAAATCGGGGTTCCTAGTGGCCAAGGTCTCCTGTCAGCATTCTAGCATCGGGACCTGGACATCCTACTTTACACAGAGATACCCAAGCCAAAGCAGACCCATACCACACTTGATTCAAAGAGAATGGGAAACGAGAGGGATGTGCTACTCGACCTCTCTTCCCGTAGGGCATAGCCCTATTCCGGTCCCCTAAAACAGCAAAAATCGGGTTCTAATCTAGCAATGCCTAAGGTCACGAATGATGATAAAACCTTGTAAGAAGCCTCCTAGTTCCCTTGATAGCTTTAGTTTTCTAATTAGGTCCTATCACACTTATGTAACATTTAGAATCAGCCTTGTTTATTAGGCCTTTTAGGGAACAGGGTTCATTCATGTAATTTATGGCACATACACGAATACAGAGCAAGATATCCTTTGACAAACAAGTTCAAAAAAATTCCTTAACTTATCTTCACGTTAATCTTTGTCTCCTACCCATACAAGAGAAATTATGTATCCCTTCTGTCCAACAGAAGTACCCGGTCCAAATCACATGGCACCATAATTTCCATCCAGTATCTAGAATAGGATCTTTCAACGCCCTAGATGTTGCGCTCATGAACAGTCTACAACTCTGTTCTAGACTTGGAAAGGGGTGTCCAAAGTTCCATTGACCCCAAGCAACCTAGGAGTGAGACACAACTTCTATGGTTGGTCTTTTCACCACTCGACCTTCGACCCATGAATCGAGCAGTGCCCTCTCGGGTTGAAATCCGGTGTGACCTTTGAGATGATCCACCCGCACAAAATATCCTTCCTTAATTAATCCAATTAAGAATCAAGCATAATCAAGGCAATCAACCTAATATCATCTTCCAAGAAAACATTCCTTTATTCCCATGGCAACTTGTCATCATAGACCCCGGCCATGAATTTACCAACAATCACAAGCATTTGGAATAATCATCCAAACCACATCCCAACAATTAGTTTAATGCAAAAGCATTTAGGATGATGTTAGATAAATCAACAAAGTAATTATATCATTTTCCAACATTGTAGGAAAAGACGCGATAACATTTCCTTTGCACATTTGCTCTTCCCCTTGGGATCAAAGAGCGATACTATGCAAAATGTTTCTTAACACTTCCTTCTCTCGGCTAAGGCATGGGTTAAGGGTTCAAACATTGTATGCAAAGTAAGTTCTATAGGTCACTTACATTGATCAATAATCCAACCCTGAATTGGATTGACGAAAGTTGTAGTTAACAGACGGGTCTTAATACATCTCAATTTCAATCCTTATGATTAATTTCATGTACTAGCCCCTAGTCAACCCATGAAGCAATAGGAAATTATTCCCACTTATTGAACTTTTTATAAGCATAATGTGTAAACACTTGATAAGATAAGTGCTAGATAATCTTAGGTAAACTGGACTCTAACAGGCCTTGCATTGAACTAGAATCTAGGGTTCCTTGTTATTTGGGCTCTTAGTCTAGGTACTTTTGAAGTATCCAATCTTTAAACTATGACTTTCCTATTCACTATTCTTAATGACATATTTTTTTAGCAATTATGTTACTTCTATCCCTTGACCAATTCTTCCTCATAGTTGCCCTATCATCAAATAAGCCATATGCAACTAAGTTGGGTCAAAAGGAACAATCAAATGCCAAATCATAACAATAGGGATAAATTCAAGCTACTCCCTTACATGAATTCATGCGCATAATGAAGTGATATAACCTATGACTCACGAATAGAGAAGATGGAAATTAATACATGGATATTTGGATATGAATTATCCATACCCAATGTTGCATTCGTATTCCCAGAAATGCCCTAGCCGATGGCTCCATTGTCGAATGTGGGATTATCGTTGATGCGAGTCTCCCTCTGTTTAGGGGACCATACTTTTGGCTTATGAATCTCTCTCTCCCTCCGTCGGAGAGATAGTGTATCAGGGTGACTCTTCTTGATTGCGATGGGGGTTAAACTAGTGGGGAGAGATGGAGAGAAGAGCAACACGTGTGGTCACGCTCTAAAGAGGAATGGGTTCCTTCAGAGAGTCTCACACACACACACTCTCTCTCCCTCTCTCTCTCACTCTTCTTCATCTTCTTCTCCTCCTCCTCTTCTCCTCTCTCTCTCTCCCTCTTCTTCTTCTTCTTCTTCTCTTCTTCTTCTCCTCTCTCCTCTCTCTCTCTCTCTCTCTCTCTCTCTCTCTCTCTCTCTCTCTCCCTCGGCAGAGCAAAGGGGGGGCAAGAGGTGGTACCCCTTCCCTTTCTCTCCCTCTCTACAGCCTGGGGGCATCCCCCTTCCTTACCTTACGATGGGGGGTTTATAAGGTGTTTGGGGGGAAGTGAGGTGGCACAAGTGGCCTCCCTCCCCTCGTTATTGTCACTATCATCCTCTTCTCTTCTCCAATCGTCGTCACCTTCCCTCGTCATCATCATCTTCACTCCCCCTCCCTCGTTGGCATCGTCTCCTTTTTCCTCATCGTCATCGCCTTTCAGTCATCATCATCCATGTCCTTCCTCTGCCACGACGACGACTCCTCTCAAGTCCTTCGTTAGCTCCGACTACCATCCCCAATGTCATCCTCTTCTTTGTCGGATTCCTCTTCCATTCTTTCCCTCTCGCCACTTATCGGCGATAGCTGGGGGGTGGAATTTTTAAAAAAAAATTAAACTAATTTTACTATAATTGGGGGGATCTATGCGACCAGGTGGGGACATTACAGATGCCTAGATGTAATCGTCATCAGACTTAGGATCCAAGGCATTTATATCCACAATTTTGACATTAGACTTACTAGGAACAATGTTGCCATCATCAGACTTATCAAGCACTTTACCCTTGTATTTTTCTTTGCACTTATCATCGTGTGTCTTATGGCACTATGGTCAAATATATGACCTTTCTTCCCATAATAATGACATGTAATAGAGGCCTTACGACCATGAAACTTGTAACAATGAAACTACCTACAAGACTAAGATCTTTGTCACATCCCTACCATGGTAGTCATTACTACTCCTACCATAATGTCTACCCCTATAGTCAATGCATGAGAAGTACAAACTACATCCACATTATTCCTATTTATCTTCTTTATGAGAGTAAGGCACCCTCAACATCCTAGAGTTTCAAACTATCCACAGATATATTAACATACATGGCAATATGGAAAGTGTCTCTTGGCTCAAGAAGTGTCAAAGTAAGAACAAGGTAAGGAGATTATCCTTGAACGCAATGTCCTATGAAGTCAACTAGCTGAAAATGGAATAAAATTCATTTAGATGTATAGATACACTAGTTCCTTTCTTCATGAAAAGGTCCATGAGCTATTTCAACCAAACATCTATGAAGCAAAACTTTACTTGTCATAAAGATTACATATCTTTTTCCATAATTTCTAAGCATTATCCTCAAGTACCACAACATTGAAATAAACATGTTTTGACAATGACAATATAAGAATGGATATAATAGCTCATCTGAAATCTCATGATCAATGCCTTTGGGTTTTACACTCTTAGTTTTCAAAGATCTAACCTACTTCTTTTGAACTAGTACCTACCATATCTACGTCTTCCAACTGGTAAAATTTGTGCCATCAAGATTTTCAATATTAAAAATAGTGCTATCATTCAAAAAACTAGCCATAATGACAGTATACCAATGGGCTAGTACAAATGACTACAAATCATCCCCCAAAACTTAGCCAAAATAAGGGCAAAACAGGAGGAAATACTAAAGTATAGAGTTGTCCACCAATTGCAAGCAATATACTGCCAAAGTACAATGTTTGCTCTCTAAGACAATGCAGAAAACTACAATTATAGCAATGCTTAAATAAAAACAATAGTATATGTCAATCCAAGTTTCAACTATGGGGAAATAGCCAAAGACTATCACAAACTCAAAAGTGTTAATAAACCATACATCCCATAAGCATATACATGATTGACAAACTACACATAAAGGTAAGTGCCAGTGTCTAAAGCATATAGAATCAAATCAGCTCACAAGTAGAGGGAACTACATCCAATAGCATACAAGAGAGCATATACATAAACTAAGAGTCTCACTGTCTCAAAGAACAAGGCTCAACTAATCCAAATCTCTAATACCAATAGCAAGTATTTTCCATTAAGAAGAAAATCTAAATGACAAATGAGCAATACAAGCTCAAGACATCAAGTATATGATCATCTAAAATCCAAGATACATCTAGGAGCATGAAACCCAAGTCTTTAAACCCATAATTTCAATGACTAAAGCAACTGATGTATAAAGCCAAAGCTCCGAAGCATCCAAAGTAGCTCAAATCTAAGTGGTAAAGCCATGTATAATTATATCTAGGTCCAACTATCAATGCTAGACATCAATGCATGTAAGTGGCATACCCAAATAGCATCAAGCTAACTGATCCAAGTAGCATCCCAAAGCATAATACCAAAATAGCATCACCAAGGTATTAAACATGCATGATGGAGCTCATTATTTGTTGTCCAAACCTGAACTATTCTATTCTATGTGAAATAAAACATTAAAAACTACACAGTATCAACTCTATGGGTGCTCAAATATGTATCTCTCATTGTGCTCTTTGTTTCTAGGTATAGAACACTTGAATTTGATATTGTTTGAAAAGTTATGGCCAAAATATGAATGTTCTGTCATATTGCCATAACTATCCACGACTTCCATGGCATGTTCTGTATCCACTCAAAATGGATAGAATAGCTACTCCTTAGCTTAGTAAGAACTCAACAAGGCTCAACTAAGCCTTGGGAAGCTCCTTGACAAGTTGGGAGCAAGTTGGAACAAACTAGGAGAAGGAAAGAATCAATGCATGTCTCGAGAGGAATAAATAATTGCTACCATAAAACCTTGAACTAAAGAATATGGACTGAAGTAAAGGATAAAGGAACTCCTCGAATGGTCAACTTTGATACGAGTTGAAAGATAGAGCCCGAGTGGAAGCACACAAGTAGAAGCAAGAGAAAAGAAAGAGCTATGGCAGATGGAGCAAGAGAGTAAGAGAGAGAGACACCATATGTGGAAACTCCAATAGTCACAATGTGTAATCGATCTTCCCTTATTCGATAGTCATTGAAAGAATAAAGAATAAAGAATAAAGTGACAATAATGGGCATCTTCCACCTACAATGTACAAGTGTGTAGTCATGGTATGTGAAGTAAGTACATGGTCATGTAGGGTGGCATTGACATAGGTAACTTTATCCCCAACAAATCATAATCGGGGAGCCACCCTCTACCTTGGTATTATCCAATTATAGTGGCACTAGAACTTGCCAAGGCCTCGATACTTGAACTAACTGAAGCTTGAACTCTGAATCTTGCATTGATGGCTTACCCTCCCGTTTCTCTTTTTTGGAATGATGGGAGTTGATGGAAGGACTAGAAAGTACTAAATCTTGTTATCTAGGTATTCAATAAAAAATATATATCATCCTCTCATTTCTTTCTATCTTATTTTCCCTTCCTTCTTCTCTTCCTCTATGCTCTCCCTTTTCATTTCTATTTATCGCTATCTCTCCTTCTCTCCCTTACTCTCTCTCTCTCTCCCTCTCCCTCTCGTACATGCCCAAGGACAATAGTGTTGAGAAGAAGCTCAAAAGTTTTTTCTCCTAAGGCCTATAACACCTTAGGTATAAGTTCTCTCTCTCCCTTTAGTGCATCTACAATTCCAAATATTGCAGTGGTTAGCAAGTGCTATTCAATGGATGGATGAAATAAAAAGTGTGAATGGCCTCCATTAAGGCTATTATGTATCCTTTATACTTACTAGAGCACCATTCAACTATTACTCCCTTTCTATCTCTTCCTTCTATAACTTCAATCTTGCATTGGAGTGCATGATTTTTGCTTCAGTTCCACTCAATATCCTCTTGGCCTATCTGCCTCAATTCCATCATTTGAGTGATGGTAGGATTTCTTATTTTCATCATTGTATCATGCAATGAAAGAGTTCCACTTATTGATGATGATCAGTCCTCACGATGACAAGTTTGGTGATGATGACAATGATAAGTTTTTGATGATGACATTGAGTTTGTCGAGGTCTTAAGTAGTACCTTAATCATGAGGGCAATGCATCCACGTTCAATAATGATTACATGGGTGTAAACGATGCGAGTGGTTAAGGAAAAGACATAGTAATCCTTTTATTATTGTTATAAGGTTATAACCTTTGCTTGACAAGACAAGTTCTTGTGTAAGGGTTGGTTTCAGATCATACACACATGAAATAACCCATCATTTAGGATAGGAGATATTACATCCTCTTCCCCTTAGAGGAATTGAGATGTCCTTATCTCAAATGAACTTGGGGATTATCATTCTCTAGGGTAAGTTTTATTGTAGAACTTGTGGGTATAAAATCTTGGAGCTTAGTGTTCATGGTGTAAAAGATACATGGCAATCCAAAAGGTCATATCACATAGGCTATTTCCTTTAAGATTATTTTCAACTATTTTTCTCTTCACCTTGCAAGTCAAAAATGTTAAGTAAACACATGATAAATTATTTATAACTTGTTCCTATTATTTCCCTCTGATACCATGTGTAACATGCATGTTAAACAAACCCTTGACGGCACGATTTTGGATAGCCCATCAAGAGATAGTCCTAGGCAATGTTATATGGAACTCTCTTGGAATATCATGGACATTGTTGCCTAGGCTCACTTAAGTCAACCTTATGCAGGGGAAGCTCTGCTCCCTACCAATGAGGATTGAAGGTTCTTAGATAATACTAAATTCACCTAACAGTTTATGTAGCATCCATCTTTGAGTAGCTACTTATGCAAATCAGGTCAAACTAAAGTGGACCCCTATTGCACTTGGTTCAAAAAGGGTGTGAGAAATGAGGGGGAGTGAGCACGTCGACCCCTATGTCCATGAGGGAAAGTCTCACCTTGGCCTGTTAAAATGACACAAGGTGGAGCTCTCTATAACATTTCCTAGGATAGTCATCATCCATCCCTTTCCTAAAATATCATGTCTAATGCTTTTAAAGGAAGCTCTCGGCTCATTACCTATTAGAGATATGCCCTCCTGCTTTCCTTAATAGAATATCTTAATTATCTTATTGTCTAGCATAGTTAATGTAATATATAAATGCATCTTCTTTTATTAATCCCATTAGCACGATGTTCATTCACGTAATTTATGCATAAATACAAAGGCAAGATCAAATAGTTTTTAAGAAGAAAGTAAAAATAATACATCTATCCACACCTCCAAAGTGCAATACTAGTCCCGTAGTCTACCCCTTACACTAGGACCTATACCCAAACACCTAAATACTCATGTCCATCCCATGGACACAATCCATAATCCACCCTTTATCTAGAATAGAGTTCTCTAACATCTATAGATATTAGGATACGGAGGTTTTCCATTTCTATCCTCGATCACCCTAGGGTGTCCAAAGCCTTTCTAATGCACATGCTGTCGAAGGAGCAAGTCAATGTTTCATGGTGGCCTTCACACCATTCTACCTTTAACCAGTGTATGGAGAAGTTCCCATCCAAGATTCTTGGCTTTTTGGCATCTTTTTTGCAATGAGATCATGGAGAGGCTCTACCCATGCATCAAAACCTCATCCAATCAACCTCAAGAGACAAGTAAACTCTCCCCCTTTGGGGATTTTCAAGGTTTGAAGCAAAACAAGACAAAACAACCGTATTAGAGAATTTTAGTGGTAAAAAATGGACCCTCTAAGAAAATACAACTTTGAATTTTCTCTCTCTAGAAAAATAGCACATTTTCTCATTTTTGGGCCAAAAAGTGTCCCCATCTGTACCAAATGGTCAAGATACTGAATCAGCTTCTTGAAAACAACATCATTAAATGCCCCAAATTCTAAACTTTTGAAAAGTAAGAGTTTCTTCTAAAGCTATAGCAATGGTGCAAAATCCACCCATGTAGGTGTAATGGCAGATACAAACTCACAAAATCCACCACACATAGGTGCAATGGCAGAGACAAACATGCAGCAACCTCCTCTCAACACCAATGCCAAGTATCACCTCCACATAGATGTAGAATATGTTTATGCCCCATTACAAAAAAAGAGGGGAGGATATTACATCTTAGAAACAGTGAAGACGCAATTACATGAGGGAGGAGCAAGCCATGTCGACCTTTGTCGACATTTGGTGTGATAGTTCTCTTTATCCCAAACATTTTCACACTATTAGCACCCCACCCTTTTCAAACCCAACTACCCTTCTTAGGTTTTTTGGAGATGGTAAGAATGGCCTTCTTGGCTATTGCAAAGCTGTCTCTACAACACCTGCAATGGAGAGTGCAATGATACACATCAAGAGCAGAACCATCAATAACTTGAAGGTGGAATGCAACCTCCAAGAACAAAATATCAAAACCCAACAATAGGAGATAGAAAGGCTGAACAAGTAGTTGACAGAAGTAAACATTGCTTGGCCCTCAACAAAGGAAACGAGAACTAAAGAACATAGAGGATTTGAAGGTGGGCTCTAGAGGTATGAAGAAACGAATAAGGGCTATCAGGTTAGGAATCTATTGTCTTACTATTCTATGTTTTTTTGTTATCATGTCTCCTTGCTTTACATTGTCCCTCTTGTTTAGGGATGTGCTATAGCCAAACAAGGAAAATTGTAACCCCAATGTCAACTTTGCAAAGTGACTTAAGCCACTTGTTAGCTCAAAGATTGCAAAAGAACTCATACAGTAGAAGAAGAAGTTTAAGGTAGTGTAGAGGCAAGTTGTTGAGCGATTTGTGAGCCAAAACACGGTTTTTGTGGAGGGTATACAGAGCACCATGGATGAGAGTGGTATAAGTCGCAATGACTATGGTTTCTTACAAAAAGAGGTTACAAGTCCATTTAAATCATAAGGTATTAAGCCAAAGCTCCTACCCACAACTGCAGCAATCTGGAGACTTTGGAATTTTCTTAACCTAAAGCAAGAGGAGTTTGTTGGTAAGCTCTATCACATCAAAGGAGAGTTTCAGGCAAAACATGGCGTGGTTGTCTATTATGAACACAAGAATATCTTCATGGATTTGGAAATACTATAGGTTCAAATGGTTGAGTTTTACGACATCTCACATGCAGAGACAAATGGCATATTGAACTTCACATTAAAGATGGATGAGTATCAGATTCTGAAAGACATTAAGATGGACAGGGAAAACATGCCAAGGGTTGATCCCCATTACTTTAGTGTATAGTCCAAAATGAATTTATGGTGGCTTGGGACATTTCTAGTTATGTCAAAGAATTATGAAGCATTGGAATGGGTCTTTCATAAGACTCCACTGTAAAAATTACACGGTGTAGCGAACACAATCTGAGAAAGAGATAGAGATAGAGAGTACACAATAGATAAGAGGAGAATTAGAAAAAAATTTAGCCCCAAACAAATAATACAAAGATGGCTCTGTCCACCCGTGCGCTTCCACTGTGAAGCTTAGATGGCGATCTAGACAGAAGATAGGTGAAGAGCTTAAGGCTAGCTAGAACAACTCTGACTAGGTGAAAGATAAATGATCGATGACTGTGAAGGGGTTTACCTTTTATAGCCCGCGAAGGCGGTTAGGTTGGCCTGACCAACCTACCATATGAGCCTCCACTAGTCAACCAAGGAATATTCTAGGGAATATTCCCTTTACCGTCGGGCCGAGGGTGCTGCCCCTAGGCCCCCTCCAGGGGGGCTGCTGGTCCCCCCTAGGGCCCCCCAACCAGGGGACACTTTCGCAGCCCCCCGAACCCCAAAATAGGGGCCCCTTTTAACTCCCTTAACCCGCAACTCGATGCAATGTGCCTCAAGTTACTACCAGCTTAACTACTCAATCCAACCCAAAGATTAAACCCACAATGGTCACCTTTTTGCCATCCGATCACATAGACCTCATCTGATATGCAAGTCAAGATGACTCAACTAATATCCGAGCTCACATTTGGCTTCTCCTCATAATGGGGGCCTTATAACTTTGAGCACCATGGATCATTGGTGGCACCTTATGAGGGTGGGGCATTGAGCATATCTAACATCCACTACTAGATGTTATTAATGCTCTCAAATGAAAAGACAGAAGACACTATTGGCTCCAAATAGGGGCAACTTTCAAGTTACTTGGCATCTTGCATCAAACTTGAAGACTCTAAAGTGCTTATATAATTGTAATGAAGGCTAGTCACCCTTGCTTGCCTGTATTGCATGGAGGATGCAAAAACACTTGATCAAAGTGGTGGAAGAAGGCACCTAATCATCACCAGTTTGACAAAGATTTCAAACCAATCTTTGATATACCTCTATCGAATATACATATATGTACAATGCATGCACTTTTTCGGGAGATTGAGAAGCTTGTCAACCTGTACATTGGATTTTCTTGGAAGATCAGGAACCACATAGAACAAAAAGAAGGGGATTGCCACTCTTGAGATGTTATTGCCAGACATGAAGTTTCATGGAGGAGAGATACAAATTGTGCAGGATCAAAAAAGTCAAACAACAAAATAGACATACCAAGAAAAGTTTCTCTTGGAGATGTGAAGGCAAGATGATTCCTCTCAAGACCCATTGACAACAGGCGACAAAAGCTTACCAAATGTGGAAAGTACTACAAAAAGATGCATGTAAGTAGGATCGAATTTGAGCAATGGAGAAGGCTCCACAACCCAGTAAAGGATCACGAACCTCTTTCAAGACACGCAAAGGCAAAAGTATGGTGTGCTATGGACATCATATTCCAGATTCTTGATAAGGAGACATGGAAAAATACAGACAAGAAGACGTTTTAGAATACTCTAGATCTATTCAAGAAAGAGTTCCTAAAAGCATGGGAAGATATCAATTTCACATACTATATGGTAAGACAAGACTTTGATTTCATACATGTTAGTATAAAATTGTCCATGTCTAGTGAACACAGTTCAGAGACTAACCATTTATCTGCAGCATATCATATACAATCATATGCCATATTTCAGTGAAAAGTATGGAGATCCAAGTATTTGGAGCACACAAGGTATGGAAAAGCCCCATTACATGGCATGCAATGCATATTTCAGGCATACCCAACATGATGGTGATAATAGAAAAGCCAACAGCCTTTGTGAGCTCTTCCAATGGTTTTAAGAAGGATATTGCAGATACTATGGACAAAAGAGAAATTAAAATCATCGGCCATTGCACAAGCAGTACAAGATGTTAGGATAAAGAAAGACAAGACAATCGAAGCATTCAAAAATTCAAATGCACTTGAAGGACTCGCAAAATGGAGGCAAGGTCGACACTATCACAATTGTCGTTGGGTTAGAATACAAAAGAAGACCTCTCAAATTGATGATACACTGTAAACTTGATAACTATGATCACCCCAATGTATAATACATGCTTTTGAACAATAAAACATTTGATGTTCTGGAGTCATTGTCTATTGGCTTTGTTATTAATGAGCTGATTCTCTCCCCCTCCCACTCCGCCTCCCCCTCTGTTGTCTCCCCTGGCACCGTGGAGGGGATCGTGTCTCTGGCACTTCCTCTGGTCAACAAGTAGCCTCCATGTCATCCCATGCTACCGGTTCTAGCTATTCTCTCCACTCCCTCTCAATTGCCCTTCTCGTGCGTACAAACTCCTCCACCTCTACTTGGTCTATTTCACATTGATGCATAGCCTCTGCATGCCTTATAGCAGTGGCATGATTTAGTTCTTCTTGTTGTACAAGGCACTCCAATTGCCGCGGGCACTCGTTAACTTGTCGTAGTGCTACCTCCTTGGCCCCATCTACTGTCAATGCAAGCCACTATACCTTATTGAGTGACCATGGTATACCGGTGAGCCACTATAATGGTGCAATGGAACGTCCTAAAAACAAAGCAACACATGCACCTTGCCTATCAATGCACATTGCATACATATAAATAAACATGAATAAGTTACTCTACTTACGTTAGAAATATCAAGAATTTTCCTGCATAAAAGTGAGGCATTCAAAGTGGTTCTCCATCCCCAAGAAAACGTGTCCGACTGGATGGGCATCATGACCCGCTATATTTGCATCGCGTCCGCGAGCCCCCCCCCCCAACACTAGATACTTGTACATCATCACAATTTTTTTTGCACAACTACAAAGACACCTTGATGTTACAAAAAATTCATTGAACTTGCATAGAATGAAATAATCGAATATAGTGTTGAGGTTACTCACTGTCTAACTCGACCATGGAATCCATTGGATCTCCTCGAATTCGCTAAAAATATTGTATTCGTCTTGATCGAATACAACAACAAGCTCCAATGCTCACTAAGTTAACAGGAAAAAGCAATTATTGGCAGCATGCTCGCTTAAGGCCTCTTAAAGATATTCTTTAATAAGCGTCATCCAGCATGACAGGCTTATACCAATCAAGCTATCGAATGAGCCCTTGTGCATCGTCGAGCAATGCAATGGAGAACAGAGGGTCAAGAACAAAAACTTGTCTTTGATGTTCGTCTGCTAGAGATTCCAAATTGAACCTATACGTAATAACAATTGGGCAAGTAAGACTCAAGCATATGATCAAATACTTATTAAAAAGAATACAATTGAATAGAATACTTACAGCATTGCCGCATGCACTACTATGTCCATGGTCATCTAGCTTTCAAAATGCCGCATGCACTACATGTCATGCAAGTCCATCAATAAAACCTCTCTAGCCCCTAGAATGGTAAAGCCACAATTTATAGAAGAAGACGAAGAAGTGGAGGTTGGCATATTCTCGTAATCCTGGAGGCCAGCCTCCACCTCCACCTTGAGTATGCTAATGATGCACTTGTCATTAATATCTTGGTGCTCTTCAAAGGGGCCCGCTCCTAAGTCTTATGGCTGGTCATGGGCTCTAGCTCTGCAATGGGCTCGGCCTGGGGCTCCGACTGTTAGGGCTCCAATTGTGGCTGGGGTTGGGACTCTAGTCGCGCTGAGGCTCCGATCTTAGCCATGGGCTAGGGCTCTTGGGGCTGGGGCTGCTCTTGCAAAACTTTCTCAACAAAAATCGATGATTCATGCCCTCTCTAAGACCTTGTATTGAGAGGGTGGGAAGCTTGATATGGTTCTATGTTATGGCGCCCAGGATGGACAGGAGGGATTGCAAGGATGCCATGCATGCGAGGGTCAGAAATGGGAGGAGGCTGAAGCAACTAATCATATCTGTAGTAGCGGACCCTCCTATTAGTGTCAAAGTCTCTTGTCATCACAGTAACCCTGTGTGCATGTGGAGCAAGCATGTAGGAATCCTCCATAAATTCAATCAAGAAATCTTCACAGATCTCTTGGAGGGAAAGGAGGGAAAAGGCGGTCCACCGCATCCCTATTCTATGACACTCGTAGATCTCTCTAACAACCCTTTGGAAAGGGAGACTCAGGATTGTAGGCTACATGTGGTGCGAAATGCGCCTAAGCTCATCAAGAACTCCCCTTTGCACATTGTATCTTCATCTTCTGGACTGAACCTGTAACGTAGCATCACCTTGGTCTGACGCAAGGCTTTGTTGTGGTTGGCCTTTTCATCATGGGATCTACAAGCATATGACAGTAAGTCCTTGGGCCTTGCATCAAACCGTGATAGCCTAGGAAGGGGAGGTCATCACGGGGCGAGGGGGGCACAGTCGATGGATTGAGAGGCCTCTCTTACACTGTGATGGCCTAGGAAGAGAGGTCATCACAAGGTGAGGGGGGTGCGGTCAACAGATTGAGGGGCCTCTCTCGCACCGTGATGACCTAGGAGGGGAGGTCATCACAGGGCGATGGGGTGCGATCAATGGACTGAGGGGCCTCTCTCACATTGTGATGGCCCAAGAAGGGAGGTCGTCATGGGGCGAGGGGGGTGCAATCGATGGATTGAGGGGCCTCTCTCACACCGTGATGGCCCAGGAAGGGAGGTCATCATGGGGTGAGGGGGACAAGGTCGATGAATTGAGGGGCCTCCCTAGCACTGTGATGGCCCAAGAAGAGAGCAAGTGAGACAAAGGGTAATGGAATCCTACTGCAATGAAGACAACCATCTTGGAAGATGAGAGGCTTAACATACCTTGGTAGATGAGAAGCTTTGCGTTTTGACAGTGAGCAACTCGAAGATGCAAGGACGAAGTAGTAGGGGACCAGGCAAGCAACATGAACATGAAGAGGCAGGGGAATGAGGTGAGCAATGCGAACACGAAGAGGCAAGGAAGGGGTTGCAATACAAAGAAGTAACTTACCTTGTGCCTACTATTTTAAAAAAATAAAAATAAAAAAAATCCAAAACCAGTCTCATCAAACAACAAGCCCAAAACCAATCTTTCTAAATTTCCTATACCTGCAACAAAAATAATAATAATAAGGAATGAGCTGTCGCCTTCAACAAAAAAAAAAAATCTTATGCAGCAATCTTGGGATAGACTCTTCCAGTGCTAGATTGAACTTCTGTGACATTAGGGTTCCTTGATTCTCTTTAGAAGGGGAAAGGGAAAGTCTATTCATCATGACCACATCCTTAGCTTCAAGCTGATTAGCAAATTCGATGTCCATTTCTTGTGTTTTGTCTACAAACTCATCCTATTATGTGATTGGTTCTGACCTTGCATGCATGGTTAGTATGTGTTGCTGCTAAGAGTCTCGCCATGGACCTTCCTCATGGCACTTTGTAATTTCTTTTTTTCCTTTTAATCAGATTCTGTCTCTTTCAAAAAAAAAGGAATGAGCTTCCACCAAGGCCGTGGCATTTAACAAACTTGATGCATGTCATTTCAAGTGGCATTAAATGCAAATAGTATGGACACACTTCCTAGCAAATTAGTCTCATGAGTCGTGTTCCTTCGTCAATGTCAATGCTCACATAAAATCGTCCTTTAATGTATTTTTTCCAAGTAAGATTCTTAAAAAACAAGTTGAAATTGAATCTCATCTTGATGAAAATTGGCTATTTTTTAGCATTTTAGTTATGAAACCAGCTACTTCCCTCCAAAAACTGGTTAGGGTTAAGCCTGATCCTTTTTTCCATTGGATTGGAACAAAGTTTTTTATGAGCACTAGTCTACTGTTGGCTCTGATAAACCTCGCATATTCTTCCTATGGTTGGCTTTAACGAACCTCGCATCTTCTCCCTCCTTTCTTTCCTCTTGCACCTCTTGTCTTCTACCTTGCTTTCCTTTCCATCTTGTACATGGTATGCTTAATCTTCCCCTACTGGTCACAACGTTATACAATGATGGCCTATCTCACCGCTTCTCATCTTCTTCTATCACAAAACAAAGGTAATCCCTCTTGCATCTCTCATCTTCTCCTTGCTTTCCTCTGTCCCTCTTTAGGTCATTTGGGGGATATTCATCTTTAGGTCAAAACATTTACACTACCGGACTAGAAGAACTCTCATGTGCAATAAGGGAACCAATTGATAGTCTTTGGGCCTTGCACTAGTTAGCCCTTGGGCCTCACTCGCACCATTCTTGCCCATTGGCCTTCAACATGCCTAGCGCGATCAGCATGGGTCACAATGGTGTGATAGAGGCCCCCCTAGGAAGGTCCTTGGACCTCACTCACGTCGTTCTGGCCCATTGGTCCGAAGTTCCTTTTTTTCTATTTTCTTGATTTTTTTTTCTTTGGTTCCTATTCTCCTAATTCTTTTACTAATCTTTGGTTCCTTTTTTCTTGAGCCCCTTTTTTAGGAGTTGTGATCAAGTGATGGCCCGAAGTTCCCTGCTCAACGTCGTTCTTCTTTTGGATGATGAGATTGCCTAGGAGCTTCCAAAGGACAAGCTTTTTAAAAAAAATTTACAAAGCAGGTGCCATCCTTAGAGCACACGAGCTCTCTTGTATGTTTATGGCAGATTTTCCATTAAAGCAGGTGCTAGCATTCGATGCCTTTGAGGACTATGAACGTGACTTCAAAAGTCTAACTGCGGCGAGTGTTGTTGTGCTGGATGAAGTGACTTATGTCCATCCAAGGCTTTGGTCATCACATAGAGCAAGTGCAAGAAAGCTTAGAAGGGATTTGGAGAAGATCCCATCGTGTGGCATAGTGTGCCTAGACAGTTGTCCCCTACATTTGAAGAAATGTGGATTTGTTCAGTACAAGTATGGGTTTTTGTGTTTTTTGCACCTTCAGCTTCGAGATGACTTAGAGGAAGAGTGAGCCTTAGGCAGGTAGCTACCCTGTGGTGCTAGGATTCAATGTGGATGCCACAGGGAAGGGTAAAGAGATGGAGGACGAGCCTCAAGGCATTCCTTTATCATGTCTATCAAGCTTCAAGATGGGCCCAGAAAATGAAGAGTTTATTCTTTTAGTGGACATTATGCAGCAACTAAATATGTGTGAGAACTACTATCTTGCGGCATTAGCTAAATTCAGCAATGTCGATATTGGTTTCATTGCAGATGAAGAATATAAATATTTCTTGGCTGACTCAGAAGTCAAGGAGGGGGATTACAGGACATGAAAACAACTACTCACATATTTTTTGAGGAGGCTAAGTCACAAGAGAGACAATTTCCCCTTGAGATAGAGATTGCTCAAGTTGCAAAGCGTTTAGGAGTGTTGGACATGGGCAGGATCCAAGAGAGAGAAGCAATGCCAGACATTGGGGGGGACAATCTTGCTATGGTCAAGAAGAATGCTAGAAAACGATGAGAATCATCTAGTAGTGCATGTTCCTTTTGTTCTTAGTGTTAAGTGGTTGCTATTGCTATGGAATTTTTCAATTTTGATATGTTTGATTTCTAGCTTCTTGCTTGCGAAGACGAGTTCATTAAAAGAGCCGGAGGAAGCAAGTCGATAGGCAATGCATCCTCATTTTCCTCCAATTCAAAAGAGACCAGAAAGGATTCCGGGCTGGCCCACTATATTGGACATTTCAATCATAAAAAGGTAACAAGTCATATGTATACATGTACATATACACAACTAAGAGACAAATATCTATATACATATTATTTGGCAATGTTTCCTTACAAGCATCTTTTTCTTTTCTTGTTTCTTGACAAATCATAATATTTCACAAGGATTTCTCTCTAGATAATGCGGTGCTACCTCTTTTTGCACTGAAGGTAGTTTTGATGTATTTGGGTGGCCATCCTATGGCAACCAATGCTGAGAAGGTGGTATTGGTAGTAGCAAAGAAATTTGCTTTGCAAGTTTTTGGTATAGGATATGGATGACAAGCGCTTCGAATGCCATATTATTTGTCATATGTGGGTCAAGCTATTGTAGCAGGGATTACACAAGTTGAGGATCTACATCCATATGGGAAGAGAAGATTCATGAGGGAAAAGAAAACAAGGCTATGCAGAGGTACACTACTGCAACCTGATGAAGGCCCCTCCACGGTGATGTTGATGTCGGAGATCAAGAACTTAGATTATGAGGGTGGGAAGCCATTAGAATATAGAGAGCTCTAGAAGGAGGAAAAGGTTTTGGTAGCTAGGAGAAGGCAGGGATTTTTTGAAAAACCTCCCTCCCAAAACCTCCCCAAACCTACCTCCAAAATCTTTCCAAATCTTCTTCTTGTCCGTAGATAGTGACATTTAGAGGGTATTCTCCTTAAACAAAAAAGGTTTTTGGGTATTTTTCTCTATTTTGTGAGTAATTTTTTAGAAAATCCAATGTAATGTTGGCCTCCATCCTATTGGATGCGCTACTCCTTCTCTCTCCTCTTATTTTCCCTCCTTTTGACCACTAAAATTCTCTAATAGGCTATCTTTATCTTGAGGTAGGAAATCATTCTTTTGACAAAACAATGAGCATATATTAAAATAATTTGACTAAGGCCAAAATGATCGCCTTTGCATGTTCGACAAGGAATGATATGCTTTGCAACATAATCCTCATAAGATTCAAATTGCCTAGGAGAGTAATACTTAATGTTTTGACATATACGATTCACAAGTTTATACTTGTGGTTCTACCTTAGACTCATATGTCTACTTTCATTATTGCATGACCTCCCAATAGTTCTAATGTTTCTAACCATTTTTTTGGTCAATGGTTTCAACAATAAATTCCTTATTACAACTTCCAAGCTAATATATGTTAGTTAAATGTCATCTCTACTATTTGCATCCGTTTGGGAGGAATTAACATATGCTTCTAATGGGCAATCCACTCCATATTTCCAAGGCACATGTGTATCGTAACTCACTTCTAACAGCACTCAAGTGCTTGAGTAACATTATTTTGGAGTTTGTGATTCCTTTTACCACTAAAGGGTCTCACAAGATCATTCTATCATACACAAGCCAATGTTTATCAAATTTGTCTTGGTACCATGCAAGTTAACTAGTCTAGCCATGGAATTATTTATTATTCATCCTTCCAACATGATCAATCAACTTCCACTAGGACTACTATTGGACCATAAGTTTGCTAGTACATGTAGAGTGTTGAAATGACTTGTTTTTTGGCTGATTTTTGTTGTTTTTGAGAGCTGAATGGTTGATTTTATGATATGATTGATTGGTTTGGAAGTGGTTTGAGAGTGTTTTAGATGATATTTATTGTGTTTTGGAAGTTCATGATGTTTGTTAGTGGTTCTGTGATGTTCTGATTGGTTCTGTATACCTTCTGTTTTGCTCTGTTTTGGTCTGTTTTATTCTGATTATCTTCTGTAAAGAGGGATGGAGTATTGATTGATGAAGTTTGAGATCTTGTGAAAGTTTATTGAATGGTTTGTGAGAGTTTGGAATGGTTTGAGAATAAGTTATGAGGTTTTGATGACCTTCTGTAACCTTTTGTAGGTCTTCTGTAGAGCTTCTGTTTCTGTTCTGTTCTGTTCTGTACTGTAGCTGTTCTGTGACTGTTCTGTATGCTTCTGTATGTGTTCTAATGGACAAGAGTGTAGCTTGGGAAAGTTTTCTAGCCTTGGAAAGAGGTGAATACAAGTGCAAAAGAGCTGGAAGAAGTGGAAGAAGTAGCTGCTGAAGACTCAAGTGAAGACTAGAGTGAAGTGACAGTAGTGAGCTATGAAAAGACACTGTAGTGGCTTTGGTGACTCTTCATATCAGACATACCTCTTGGGAGGGGTATCCACGACCTAAGAAGGATTATTGAGAGTGATTTTGAGAGATTGTAGAGAGGATATGATGTAGTATTGATGGAGTGAGAGAGAGAGAGTCAGAGATAGCCAATTCTACTGAAACAGAGTGATTGTATATGAGAGATTGAGAGAGAAGACTATGAAGATATTGAAGATGAATACTATGTGATGTATTTCCATTCAAAGATGGTGTATTCCTTTGCTTTCTTTGTTCTATTGATGGATTTTGTGAAGATGTTGAAGAATATGATTGATTCTATTAAATCCGTGGGAGATCTACATGATGCTGTATGAAGATTTGTTGTGCCTGGTGTTCTTTTCTTCATTGTGATCATATGAAACATGATAAACAAGCTTGTTGGTGTTACAAGATAGATTTTCTTGCAAGAGAATTCCCTTTTCCTTGGTGTTCCTCTTGGGGCTCCATGTTTTTGGTGCGCAGCCGGGGAAACTTGCCATCAACAAGCACCAGAAGAGGCTGAAAATGAAGGAAATGGCATTGCCAAGAAGAGAAGAATTCCATGGATGTTTGTAAAGTTCCTTCTTCCACTGAGGAGTTGGAATTTCTGATAATCAAAGCCACCTTCCACAAGAAGTTCATCCCACAATGGCGGAAACACATTACCATCATGATGCATGCTTTATGTGGTGGACAGTTTCCTCTTCCTATTGAAGCAGCAGAAACTTGCATCTTGGTAGCAAACTGTTTGGGAACAAACTGAAGAGCAGAAACAGAGAGAATGACCATCCATGGAAGATTTGGCATTCATTGAGAAGTTTCCAGACAACATCAAGTGGGAGATTGTGAAGAAGCTTCAGGAGTCTTGGTCTGTAGAGGTTCATAAAGACAAGAAGGAAAAAAGTTGGAATTTGTTCGTGGATGCTCAACAGCAAGATACATGGGATGCTTGGTGTACTGATAATCTTATGTTTGTTCAATTAGCAACCCACTGGAAGTTGGTAGACAGAGTGTTTTTCACAACATACACTGTTGAAACTATCAGAAGCTGGCATTACTATGATGATGGCACCACCACAATGCTCAAACGTATGCATTTTGACACCTTCAGAACCGAATACCTTCCTCTGTGCAGTGGAATGAAAGCAGAATTCAGGGACGTTGAAAAGAAAGAAGTAGAAGAAATGTTGGCAAGAGAGTCCCCCAGAGACTGAAGCCTTCTGTTAACCCTCTATGGAGCACTAACAACATAGTGGAGCCAACCCCCTGATGAATGACGCAATAAAGAGGCAAGCGTTAGAACGAGTTCAGAGGTACGTGAGAAGAGAGAAAGCAAAAATCAAGGCTGAGAACGAGCTCGCAGCAGAAGCCGCCTTTGACGCCCTTGCGGAACTCTTTACAGAAGTCCCAATGGCACATCAAGCCCTCCCTCCTCCTGCTAGAGGTCCACTTCCAAGCCAGATTCATCCTGGAAATATTGATGACAGGCCAGCAAATGTAGTTCCATTGCCAGTTTTTAAGGGAGAGTACAATGAAGACCCCGATCTTCATGTAGCAGAGTTTATGGTAGCATGTGTGGCTAACAATGCCAGAACCCCTGAGCATTGGTTAGCAATATTCCCCGCCACTTTCAAGGGCGCTGCGTTTCAGTGGTATGAGAGACAAGCAACATGAACTTTTGGCACATGGGACGACCTGAAGTTGGCCTTCCTCACTAAATTCAGGCGTGAAGGTTTTGAAGAGCGGATGAGAGAGGAATTTATGAACCTAAGTCAGTCCTCTGGAGAAAGAGTAGAAGCTTATGTCTCACGAATGGAATCCATCCTGAAGAGATGAACTAACCATAATTTAGATGATGGCATTCAGAAGGGGGTGTTTCTCAGAGGATTACAACCAGAAGTCCGTAAGTTTGTGGAGCTGCAAAGACCAGCCACCCTGCAAGCTGCAACAGAAGGTGCAAGACTGTACGATGAAGTGGAAGCTAGATTAGCGATGAATACAGGAAGAGGAGTCCTACCTCCTCTGATGCCAGGAATGATGTATCCACCCAATGCAGTTCCAAGGACTGTTCCCTATCCCTACCAACAGATGCCCCCGGTATCACAGTATAGTGCACCAAATCCACAGTGGCCACAATCCATGCCTCAAATGGTGGTTCAACCACAACAACAATGGTCTCAACCAATTTCCTCAATGCCAAATCAATAGCAACAGTGGAATCCTACCAACTGGAGCCAACAGCCAACAGTTCAAACAGGAGCTTTGAATCAGAACCAGAACAAAGACCCCTCTGTACTAGCCCAACCTGTTTATGCAGTGATTACAGAGACTCCTCAAAACCCTCTTGCCAGTACGTCCGGAGGAGAAAGCTTGAAGGATTACTTATCCAACTCAGTTGCCAACATCAAAAAGGAGTTGATGGATGTGATTACAGAACAACTACAGACGTTGAAAGTGAATACCGCTAGCATATCCAATGTTGCAGGAGCAGGAAGAGATGTGATGCGGTCAAATACTTGGTGTGGTAAGTGTCATCAAGCAGGCCATTTAGCCACTGAATGTACACGAAAACCCACTATTCCTGGGGCCTTCTGTTCCTACTGTTTGCGGAAGAACCATACAGAGGACATTTGCTCTCTGAAAGAGATGCATGATAGGAGAAGGAAGGAAGAAGATGCAAGATTCAACTTGTTGGAATCCAAAATGACAACACAAGATATTGGACCCAAGCCCAGAGAGTTTGGCCCTAATTTTGGACCCAGAAGATTTCCTTCTCAAAGTTACAGAGGAAGACAGTCTGGCGGTGGTCAGAGATCAGAAGTGGAATGTTACAGATGCGGAGAAAAGGGACACATCTCACCAAATTGTCCAAATCCTCGAAGGTCAGTGGATTACAAGCCCTTGTGCAGTAGATGCAAAGGAGAAGGCCATACTGCAAAAGTCTATCCAAGCCCAGCCCCAGTGAAAAACAGTGCTACTGATAGTCCAGCCAAGGCCCAAGAGCCTACCTCCAATTTGGTGGAATTGGAAGTTGCTGCCATCACGCGTGCAAAGCAGAAGGAACCACCTATCCAGAAAGAAAATAACCCTCCTGCCAGAACAGTGAAGTTCAATCTTCCACCAGAAGAACAGAACAGAACAGAGCCTAACAGTGCCGTACAGAGCACTACAGTGCCACAGAGAGTTACAGAGACAGTTACAGAGACAGGACCAGAGGTCCAGGATACAGAAGAGGAGGAAGTGCCACAAGTGGCAGAAGAAGTTCCTGTAATTCCTCTGTTGGAAGAAAGAGGGAAAATGAAAATGGGTGTTTCCCCATTCCCTAATCGGTTAGAGAAGCCAGTGGATCCTATTAAGGAATACGATCTGGTCAGAGATCTAGATACCTTTAAACCAAACCTTACATTCCGACAATTATTGATGTTGTCTCCCAGTTGCCGGAAAAGGTTCAAAAGTATACTGACAAGAAGACGTGGTTTAAGGATTGCTCCCTCAACAGCAACAAAGTCCAACAAGGCTCCAGAGCCTGTAAAAGAAGTGGATGTGGCTAACGCCTTTCTAGATCCGGGTACTCCAGAGACTGGCGTGTGGATTGAAGGCTGCTTTATTGCAAATGCACTGATTGATGGAGGTTCATCAGTGAACATTATGACGGATGTTACAATGAAGGATCTAGGCCTACAAGGTGTGCAACCCACCCAATGGCTCATCAGACTGGCGGATCAGAGTAGAATCAAGCCTTTGGGCATTCTCCCATATGTGAAGACTACAGTGGCTGGAAAAGATTATTGGCTAACCTATTTGGTGGTGAAGCCAAACTCTTATGGTACATCCTATCCTCTGTTACTGGGCAGACCATGGCTTTTTGAAGCCCGAGCAAGGACGGATTGGTTCAAAGGAACCTTGACCTTGGGTAGAGGACCCAACAAAGTGGTGTTGAAACTGTATGGTTCTCAAAAAGGACATGGATCCACCTCCTTGGAATTATCTTCTGACTCCCCTAATGAGGCTACAGATGGAACATCAGCAGACGAAGATGCTGTCAAACAGATCCTTCCCAAGAAAACAGTGGCACATTCCTTAACAGTGGATATTGTAAGCCGACTTCCAAAAGATGCAAAGCCATTATCAATGGGTGAATACTTCCTGCCTGAACCAGGAATGACTTCTGAAATCACTTCTGACAATGAGATAGAAGCATGGATGTACTGCTCTCCCTGTTACATGGCCATAGCAGAGACAGCGACAGAGGCAGAAGAGGAAACAGAGAATCTGTTCTTCTGTTACAGAGCTCCTACAGAGACAGAAACAGAAGCAGAGACAGAAGCAGAGACAGAAACAGAAGCAGAGACAGAGACAGAAGAGGATGGATATGATATGGACGAAGAAGGTTATGAAAATGAGCCAGAAGAATCTGTCCCACCTGAAGAGGATACATTTGAGGAAGAAGTTCCAGAAGCATCAGAAGCAGACAAGCTCATGCTATGGGACAGAATGGTGATGGTACCATTTGGTCTGGTAAATGGATCTTCTCATATGCAAAACCTTTATAAGGAATGGATTAAGAAAAACAAGCCGTTTTTCAGCAGTGGCTCATGCCGTTCTCACCCATCCTTGCCGAAGAAAGATGATGATGATGCACCGTGCCAACAAGCACTTATCCCACAAACCCAACAGGCATCAGAGGGTCCCTGTTATGTGACGTTCCTGGATGTGTCATCAGAAGATGAGTCTTCAAGTCAAGAGGTAATTAATCTTGAAACCAAACCCGAAACAGCTCTAATCCCATTTCAACATCTCAAGGAGCAACCTAAGTCTCCACCAAAAGAAGAAGTTGGTTCTAGTGGGACATCAGAAGAGGATATCACTCCCTTGAAGGAGTCAGATCTGTATCTAGAAGCAGTCCGTGGGACCTTCGTCCGTGAAGTAGAAGGTGAAAGGCAGTTAACCTTTGTGGATGCAGAAGGCACTGAACGCCACTTGAAGGTGGGTAGCAGTCTCCCAGAAGAGGAGTTGTCAACCTTGTACAACTTGTTGAAAGAGAATTTGGACGTGTTTGCATGGTCTTACAAAGACCTAAAGGGGATTGATCCCACAATATGTCAACATCATATTGACTTGGAGCCTGATGCCAAGCCAGTACGGCAACGACAGAGGCGAATGAACCCGAATTATTCCACATTGGTGAAAGCGGAGCTGCTGAAGCTTCTGGAAGCCCAGTTCATCTATCCAGTGGCAAATAGTGAATGGGTTTCACCCATCGTGGTTGTACCCAAGAAGAATGGCAAATTGCGAATATGTGTGGATTTCCGAAAGCTTAATTCCAAAACAAAGAAGGATCACTTTTCTATCCCTTTCACAGACCAACTGTTGGACACAGTGGCAGGACATGAGCTTTATTCCCTTTTGGATGGATTCAGCAGATACAACCAAGTGCAGATCGCAGAAGATGACCAATCCAAAACAACCTTCACCACAGAATGGGGGACCTACGCTTACCGAGTGATGCCATTTGGGCTCTACAATGCCCCTGCTACTTTCCAACGAGTCATGATGGCTGCATTTCAGAATCATCTGCACGACTTTATTGAGGTATATTTGGATGACTTCTGTGTCTATAGTTTGATCCGTGAACACTGGGAACACTTGGAACAATGCTTTGACCGATGCCGGGAGTATGGGATTTCCCTCAACCCCGACAAATGCATCTTTGGGGTCTCTTCTGGAGTCCTGTTGGGCCATATTGTCTCTGCACAAGGGATATCAACAGACCCTGCAAAGATTGAAAAGATCACAGCTCTGACAGCACCCACCAACCTCAAACAGTTGAGGGGATTCCTAGGCCATGTGGGTTACTATAGAAGGTTCATAGCTCATTTCGCAACAAAGGCAACCTCCTTGCACAAGCTTCTAAGGAAAGATGCAGAGTTTACTTGGACAGAAGAATGTGACAAAGCCTTTCACACTCTGAAGCAGTGTCTGATAGAGGCACCCATTCTGCAACCTCCTGATTGGACGAAAGAGTTCCACGTACACACTAATGCATCTATTGAAGGCTTAGGCGCAGTCCTATGCCAAAAGGGCTCCTCCAAATTGGATCAACCAATCTATTATGCAAGCCGAAAAGTCGCTGATAGGGAACGGAACTATACAGTGACAGAGCTTGAGTGCTTGGCAATGGTGTTTGCCCTAGAGAAGTTCCGCCATTATCTCCTATCTACCCACTTTAAATTTTATGTGGATCATGAGGCCCTGTCCTTCTTGATGAACAAAGTGGATGTGAGGACGAATGATGAGATGGCTCCTTTTATTTCAGGAGTTCGACTTTGAGGTGATTACTAAGCCTGGTCGTTCCCATGTTTTGGCTGATCATCTGTCGCGTATCCCACAAATTGTAGACGAGGAGCAAGATGATCCAGACCTCCCTAATGCTTCCCTATTCTTGGTAGAAACTGTAACTCCCTGGTATGCAGACATTGCCAATCTGCTAGCAACCCAACAGTATCCTCCTGGTCTTTCTAGTCGGGAAAGGAAGAAGCTTCTGCTAGAATTAGCCCCATACACCCTGTTAGGCGGTGCACTGTACAAGAAAGGCAAAGATGAAGTGCTCCGAAGATGTGTTGCAGGAAATGAGATTGGGATTGTTCTGAAGCCTTGCCATGACGAGCCATGTGGAGGTCACTTTGCAGGAGAAGCTACAGCCAGGAAGGCTCTGCTAGCAGGATATTGGTGGCCTACAATTCACAAAGATGCCTATGATTACTGTAAAAGATGTGATGCTTGTCAAAGAATGGGGAAACCCACCATGATAAGTGCCATGCCACTGCAACCTATCCTTCCCCTGAAGCCGTTTGAGAAGTGGGGCATCGACTTCGTAGGTCCGATCGATCCTCCCACCAGAAGGAAACAGAACCGATACATCCTCGTATGTATAGATTATGTTACAAAGTGGTGTGAAGCTAAAGCCCTAAAGCGGGACGATGGTAACAGCATGGCCCTGTTCATGTACGAGAATATCATCACCCGTTTTGGCAATCCCCTAGAGCTGGTAAGTGACAGAGGCACTCATTTCCTTAATAAAGTCATGGAAGAATTGACAGAGTTGTATAAGATCCACCATCACAAGTCCACTCCTTATTACCCTAGAGCCAACGGCCAAGTCGAAGTCACCAATCGCATCCTCTGCTCGATTCTGACAAGAATGATTGCCGCACATCGTCGTGATTGGGACGATCGACTTACAGAGGCCCTTTGGGCATACAGAACCTCCCATAAAGCAGCAACAGGACAGACACCCTTTCAGCTGGTATATGGTACAGAAGCTGTTTTTCCTGTTGAACTGGAATTACCCTCTTTGAGAGTGGCTATCAAAGAGCATTTGGGGGACGATGATTCACTGCAACGTCGTCTCCTGCACCTGGAATGTTTGGACGAAATTCGTAGAATGGCTCTACAATGCATGGAAGCCACGCAAGCTCGACGTAAGGCTTACCATGATAGCTTCATCAAGCACAAGGAGTTCAAAGAAGGTGATTTGGTCCTAGCCTATGATTCACGATTTGGCAAGTTTCCTGGCAAGCTCCAGCAGCGGTGGATGGGCCCCTATAAGGTACTTGCCGTCAACCCTAATGGCTCTGTCCAAGTACAGACCCTGGATGCCTCTAATGATCCCTTTCTGATTAATGGATATTGCCTGAAGAAGTATTTTCCTCCTTGGGGATCTTGACAATTACGGACACTTGATCCTTTCCCTCGTTGGCGCGGCACTATACTTCTTATGATGCTACTTCTGATAGCTGTTCTTCAGTCACTCCTGATGAAATGGACGCAACCCTCTATCCCCTCAAATCCCCCCTCCAGCCTTGATCTCTTATCCTCTATTTTCCACCAGCGACAGTGGCGAGGTTGGTCTTGACAAATGGTCTTTCTACTATTCCCTTGCTCAATTCGAAAAAAAAAAGAAAAAAAAAATATACATATCGGTCATGGGAGAAAAGGACTTAGGTCCCTGTCATGCCGACCTATTCTTCGAGAAAAGGTGGAAACACCCTCGGGAATAGGGGAAAACAAGAAAACAAAAGGAAAGAAAAAGAAAAAGAAAAAAACAAATCTGTTATGAGAGAAAAGGAAGCAATTCCCTGTCATAGCAGGCCTCGTTCCAAGAAAAGGTGATAAACACACTTGGGCGGGAAGCTGGCTGTGGAAAAGGTGGCAACACCCAGCAGTCCAGAAAGTGGATTCATTGATTGATATCCCTCGGATCCAATTCCGACGCTACCTCCCTTGGTACGCTGTGTCCTGGGTCCTTCTGCAAAGTGACTACCTGTCCTCTAGCAGACGACATGTTCCTGTCCAATACAACGTTCAATTTGATGGCTACCTCCCTGGGTACGCCTCTTCAGCAACTGATGACGCGATCTTCATCGACAAACAATCAAGTGACGTGAGCTTTCATCCTAACCGGATGGGGAAGTGAGTATGGGTTGCCCTCTGTAACTATCAACAACGAGTGAGACAGAGGGTGGGGCGAGAGACCAGTCTTTTCACCATAAGGCTCCCTGGCTTTCCTTCTCGCACCGTATGCCGGCACAGGGTGGGATGCACCATTGCACCATCCAATGCGCACAAGGCATACAACCTTTGCACAAGTGACTGTGAGGATTACATCAATGGGTTTCAGGAAAAGGCTGCCCTTCTGTATCTATCAACAGAGCGTGAGACAGAGGGTGGGATGAGTGTGACTGGAGTTTCTTCAATCAATTACCGAGAGGTGAGATTGAGGGACGTTACGACACTTGGAGTCAGGTATGTTCCAGTTTCCCTGTGCACCCACGGGATGGGTCTTTGCCCTCATCACAAGACACATCACCCTGTTCTGTCCACTGCACTGTAAGGCTCCCTTGCCTTCCTTCTTGCACCTATGCCAGACGGGTCGGACGCACTAATGCACCATCACATGTGCACCCTGGCATACTCCTTCTGCACCATTCCCCCTTGTCGATTTCTAAACCGGGTATGAGATATGGGTTTTACTCCTTATTCCTCGAGTGATATTAGTCATGGGGCGTGTGACTGTTCTTTCATTTCATTTGAGTGACTGTGAGTTGAGTGCAATATCCCTCATCATCGACAAATTTCCTGTGATTCCTTCCATCAGCTACCTCCCTGGGTGCTGCCGCGTGGTACCTGCCATGACAAACGTGTGCCGAGAAGATGCCTTGGTCCCTCCAGCGTCGACAACAACACTGGACGTGCCATCGACACTCAACCTTGCTTCTTGACAAAATGGGCCAAGTTTTTCTAACCCTCCCACTTTGGTTTCTCAGTGACGGTCATGTTTTAAGTGTGGGGACGTTAGTGGATGGTCTGTGGCGTGGTCCTAGGTCCCTATTGCTCGGTTCACCCTATCCGTTGCAGTCTTAAGTGTGGGGACGCGTCCCTGCGCGTCTACTTTGTATACCCCTCTGCATATGCCTTAACCTGTTCATGCATGTATGCCATGACTTGTTTTTACCCTCATGGGATCCCTTCCCACCCACCCGGTTATGATCCACCCACCCTTGGGGCTGTTCCCTTACAGTTTTCCTTCATTCCCTGATTTTGCAGTCCTGTCCTGTGAATGCATCCTACGTTCCCTGAAGTCCAAATCCAACCTTATAGCCCTGTTCCTTCCTTTGAACGGCCCATTTTTCCTTCTTACCTACCCCTGTTCCGGTGCACGGTTTTTGCGTTATTAATTTTTTACACATTTGCGCAAATTCGTTGGTTTTCCATGTGAACGTGCTTTTCTTGTTTCGGAACCGTGCTCTGACATCCTAGCCCTGGCAACCACTTTTCCCCTGACATTTTTCCTTTTTATTCCGTGTCATTCCGATACACGATTTGTCCATTATTAATTTTCCGGGTTTTTACGACCTTTTTCATGCGTATTTTTGACATTTTTCCATGTGAACCTGCCCTGTTTGCATCAGAATTCCAATTTGATTTGACAACCATCCCCTGTGCCTTCCCCCACCTTTTTCCTTTTTCCACCACCCTTTTTCGACTTTCGGATTTTTACGTATTAATTTTTAAATCAGTTTTCGGGAGTATTTTTGGAGTTTTTTGCATGTGAACCCCTCCTACTTCCACCAGAACTGCGGTTTAGCATGCCAACCCGGTGCAACCCCTTCCTACAGACATTTTTCCTTCTTACTGCCTGACATTCCGACGAAAGGTTCGTCCGATATTAATTTCCGCTCCCATTTTCGGGTTTGTTTTTTGGGTTTTTCCCATGTGAACGCGTCTTATCTCAGTCGGAATTCTGTTTTGATGTGATAGGATTGTCGGGCACGTTTTTCTGCACAATTTTCTTTTTTTTCCGCACCTCATTCCGATGCACGGATCCCCCGCTATTAATTTTTATTTACGTTTTTTGATACGTTTTTTGTGTTTTTGCACGTGACCGCCCTTTCTCCCCCCTGAAACCTCCGCCATATATTTTCCTTGTTTCCCCCTGTCGTCCTGCCCACTTTTTGTTTTTACGCCATTTCATTTTGACGTCCGGATTGGGAGATATTAATTTTTCTTTAATTTTACGTGTTTTCACGCGCTCCGTCTTGCGCGTGAACGCGCCCTTTTTCGATTTTGCGCGTCTCCATGCGCCCCGGTCGTGTCCGCATGACCCGTATCGTCATCCCGGCGCCATTTCAATTCCGTCACGGCAAATTTTTTTACCCCGCCCCGCGCACGTGCACGAGACGGGGATACGCATCCCTCTTGGGCCCCTACCCCGCCCATTTCTATTTCCCCCACCCCTACCCTTCCCTGGGTATCCCCTACCCTACCCCGCCCATAACCCTACTCTATCCCACCCCTCTTGGGCACCCCCCGTGGGTGCCCTTATCCCCCCACCCCCCTGCCCACCCCTAACCTACCCCCACCCCTCCCTTCCCTAACCATCTCCCCCCCTTCCTCTCCCTCTTCCTGCGTACCTCCTCCCCTCCTCTACCTCCTTCCTCCTCCCACGCCTTCTCCTCTTCCCCCTCCTCCTTTATCCTCCTTCTCCCCTCCCCTCCTGCCCCGCCTTCCTCCTTTTCTCCTTCCTTCCCTTCTCTCCCCTTCTTCTCCTCTCCCTTCCCTTCTTCATCCTCTTCTCCTCCTTCACTCCTCTCCTCCACGCCATCTACCCGCCTCCCACGCCGCTGAAGCGGCCCTGCTCCTTACCGCCCGGGCTTCACGTCGACGCCCTGTGCCTGGACGCCCGCCCGGGTTTCACGCCGACGCCCGTGCCTGCCCGCCACCTCCTTCACCACGTGGCCCTGCTTGCCCGCCCCTGCGGCCCATTCTGCCTGTGCCCGTCACCCCTCCTGTGACGTCCTCCCGTCGCTGACGGCCGCTGCGCCCTGTCGGCCTGCTGAGGACGCCGCCTCCTGCCCTGCGTGCTGTCGCCGCCCCGTCGCCTGGAGGTTGCTGCCGCCGCCGCCCGGCGCCCTGCCGTCATCACCAAAGCCTGCCGTCGTCGCTGGAGCCTGCCGCCCGTCGCCGCCGGCGCCGCCATCCTCTTCCTTCTTCCTTCTCCTCCTCCTCTTCCACCTCCACCTCCACCCTAACTAACCACGGTTAGTTAGCCTACCTTAACCGCTAACCTAACATTAGTTATGTTAATTAACATTCATTCACACTAACTAACCCCAGTTAGGTTAACTAACCTAACCTACCCCATTAACCCTAACCCTAGTTGGTTACTACTAACCCCAGTTAGGTTAACTAACCTAACCTACCCCATTAACCCTAACCCTAGTTAGGCTCACTAACTAACCCTAACCCCCCCTCATTAACCTTAGTTAGGTGAGTCTACTTAACCTTAGTTAGGTTAGTCTACTTAACCTTAGTTAGGTTAGTTCTAACTACCTCTAGTTACCCTAACCCTAACCCTAACCCTAACCCAACTTAGGTTACTTAACCCCCTTTAGGTTACTTATCTAACTTCCCCTAGCCTAACCTAATTCCCTCTGACTAACCTGACTTGACTTGGGCAGACTACCATGACTTACACAGACTAACCAGACTTAACAGACTTACTTTTAACTTACTTATCAGATTAACATGATTTACATGATTTAATTAATTTATAAATTCATTTCCACCTCCTAAAAATTCAAAAAATTTTCTAAAAATTCCCTTCGCTTTTTGCCAATTTTTGGGAATTTTTCCGCTAGAAATTTCCAACCCCAAAATTTTTGAAAATTAAATATTTCCTAATTTATCCCCCAAATTACCAATAAATGTAGAAAATTCATTTAAAAATAGTAAAAAATTCTTTAAAAATTTCTAAAAAATTCCCCTCACCCCCCTTGACCATTTTTCATTTATTTTTACTTTAAAATATTATCATACATAGTACTCCTATTTTTTTTTTTTTTAACACAAGCAAACCAACAAACCAACACATGGAAATTAACCATATAACTCTCTATTTTTTTTTTCATACACTCCATTGTGGATATTTCCTCCATATTCATGTGTTGTATATATTGATTTTCCTATTATTATTTTTCTTCTTATTTATTTAAAACAAAAAAACACAAACAAAAAACAACAAAACACATCCACAACACCTAATAACCTCACACACACAAACCAACCATAACTAATCACAACTTACAAATTTTTTTATTTTTTTTTTTTAAACCAACACAACCCAAATCAACACATCCACTAAGGTGTTGTGTTTGTTATTCGTCAGTGGTCTTTACTTTTCCTTTACTGGATTCACTTCTTTTGGGAGACTCTTCCGTGCGCATTTCTGCATTACATACACACCCCTTCCAGGTATTTATTTTATGAGCTTTATTTATTTTAATTTTCTCCTTAATCACATATTAATTCTTAAAATGAACTCTTTATTCACCCACAGTTCCACGCGCATTTACGCTCAACACACACATCCTTTTTAATTAAAATTAACCAGCCGTTCACTTAGCACGCGCTACATGCGCTACAGAGACACTTTAAATTTTAATTAAAATGAACAAGCCGTCACAAGAGCACGCGCTGGCAAAAAAGTGCTCCACATCACCTTAATTTGTAATCAATGAACTTGCATTTAGAGACCCCGTCAGGTATCGAAGTCCGGGATTCGCATTAATGCACCGTTTTCACCTAATAATTGGTAATTTAATTTATAATAAGGAACCGTCGTTTTCTTGCTAAGGTTTATCACTTAATAAAAATTCACCCATTCTTAATAATTTATTAGAATAAACCCTTCATTAAATTAATTCCCCCCTCACTGCACTTAATTCCCCTTTTTAATGAACCATTTCGTGGGATGGGTATGCGCAGTCCTTAGAGTTGTTTTCCTGGTCCAGTCCTGGTTTATCAACGATGTAATCTTGATACGTATCGGATGTGGTATTGTTTTGGTTTACTGTCTTTGTTACGGTTAAGGGTACGGTATGCAGTTTTTCTTCTTTTCTTGCCTGATACGGGGTTCTGGGTATTTGTCTGATGCATCGCATGAAGCTTTCGGTCGCATTTGTCTCGAGGTCATGTCGAATTTTTTTTCTAGGATGTGGTTTGCTTGGGGTTCGTTGGTCGTGTCACGTTTTATTGGTTGTTCTCTTATCCTTGGTTTTTTGTCTGTTGCTTTGCAGGCATTCTCCTTGATTGTCTGTGTTTGTGGTGTGTGTAACCATCTGAATGGCACCTTCTCATGCTCCTCCCCCTATCCAATACGTCCCATTAGTTAGTAGGGATTACTCTTCCCTACTTACTTTTGAGCCTCTCACGAAGGCGGGACTCGCTGCTTTTGTGGCTACTTCTTTTTCCCTGCTTCCAGCGGATCCGTCGTTATGTGATGAGTTTCTGGCCTCCTACAGCAAGAAGACAGGACTAGTCCAGGGAATTTCTATGACTTTGACACCTCGAGGCTTAGGGAAGGCTCTGTCTCTACCCTCCAAAGGTGAACCTTTTGTGACCACTCGTCAGCTCTTCTCTAATGACGAGATTCTGAAGCTGTTGCAAAAGCAGACAAGGGATATCCTCGATGTTAAGAAGGTGATAAACTCTTCAGGAGTTTTCTTTTCTATGATCACTGATTCCGTATGGAAGACGATCTGTCAGTTTCTCCAGGACAGGTTTATGCCTGCCAAAACGCCATCCCAGTATTTGTCCAAAGAGCTTTTTACAGCTTCCAGGATGGTGTTAAAAAGAGTTGCTATTGATTGGAGCACTTACCTCCTCACTAAAATGGATCAGCATTTCGTTAAAGTCACCAGCGGTAGTGTTACCAATGTCACATATGGATCATATTTGTCTGCCTTCTTGACCTATTCAGGTTTACCGAAGACTGTGCCTCCACCTCCTCCATCAGATCCCGTACCTCCTCCTCCACCTTCAGATGAGTCAGAACCTATTGACATAGAGGATGATGATTCTCCGCCTCCCCTGATCATACAGCGCAAACGCTTGAAGAGGGTAGCGGATAAAGCTCCTTCAATACTTCCTTCAGTGTCCATCCCTGCTACCTCTGGCAGTGCCCTCCCTGGGTATCTCACTTGTAATAACCTGTTCAGAGCACATCGAGAAGGATAATTGGAGATATCAGTTCCCTCCCTGAACAGTCTCGTTTCAGGAGATGCAATTCCTTTTCTCTGTAAAGATATTCAGAGCTCCATTGAGTTGTCCGTGACAGCCTGTGTTCAACAGCTGTACGCGTCTTTTTATGAAGAACTCATGCAGTCTAAGGACCAGTTGCATAAGGCAACATCCGAGTTAGCTTCTGCTAAGGATACCCTAGCAGATTTGTTTAAGCAAATGGAACAGCAAACCCAACTGGTTGCCACCCAAAGCGATGAGATCTCTTCTTTGAAGATCCAGTTACTAGAGGCTCAATCACAGGTTACTAGCCTTTCAGAGGAGAAGGAGAGGATGTCCAGAGAAGCACAGGAGTTCCAAGCTATCTTAGATGACAAACTTTCAGCTTTACAGATTGCTACTAACACAGTGGCCAACCAAGCCTCTCAAATCCAGCAGTTGCAAGATCAACTGGCGAAGCCCCGCTCTGTTCCTCCAAGCCCTAATGTTCCCTTGATTCCTTCTCTTTCACAGCGGGACTTGGCTGCTCTTCAGAGACAGGCTACTTTGTGCCCTCTATTCCAAGATAAAGTGGAAAGATTGCAATCCCGAATGGACTTATTATGGTCTACCTTTGAGCAGTTTCAGGAATATGTCTCACCACACCATTCTTTCTTTGTCCACTACCACTTACAGAAGTTGGTTTTCTATATGAAGCTTTCCACGATGGATTTACCTCTTCCAGAGGATAGCTGGAGTGGGGCTTGGTCTGCTGAGTTATTGACAGAGATAGTAAGAATGGTGTTTGAAGATTCTGTCACACCAGATACCATGTTGATGTCATACATGTATCTATGAGGAGACTTGTTAATTCCAGATGAGGTGGATATGGCATGGTATGTGGGGGATGTGGTCTTACAGGCTGTTTTGTATGTCAATCATTTGGAGTTGCGCATAGCTGACATGTTCCAGAGTTATTCCTCCAAAGTGGCTGATTGTCATGATAATTCGTGGCATCCCATGATTGATTCGGTGGTCCTAAATCAAAGACAAAACACAGCTCCTACCTCTGCCCAGAGTACTAATCAACTGAGGATGGATATCTTAGCCTATCTTTCAAAATATAATCCATTTGATGCTACCTTCTTTGATGCCTATCATCGACGATCTCTCTTAGGACCTTCTGTTCCTACCCTCCTCTATTACCAACAAATGGCTCACCGCTATGTTACATATCTTTCCCTTTGTCAATCTAATTTCACAACTATTTTACCCCTTCTTTTCCAACCTTCATCTTTCCCTCAAATTCCCATTTTTACATATTGTTCCTTTATTGAGGATAGGGTATTTTCCCCTTCTCCGCCCTGTCCTTCTCCCTCCATTAATGTACCCTCCACATTTCCTATTTATCAGTTAACACCCTTCCTTAGTGATTCCCTCCAAATTTCTGCCACTCCTTCTTTAACCTTTTCTTCCTTTTATGATTTTTCCTATCCTTCCCTTCATCCACTCTTCCTTATTCCACTACCCTCTCCTAACACTTCTATATCTCAACCACCTCAGTTGGTTAGTGACTGTGACGGGTTTGATAATCAGATTTCCAGACGACGGGGATGGAGTTCGGATGATTGCCTTACAGGACCTCAGATCAATTGGCCAGTAATTTCAGGAGAATGGACAGCTTCTAGTCAAGCTTATTAGAACTATGTTCATTTTGCTCAGCAGTATTCACAGTCTGCAGATCCCTCAGTGCGATTAACTGCTCACTTTGCTTGGTACCTGGCGTATATGCATAGGCACTCTCATAATGATTCCAAGCCTATTCCAAAGTTGTGCATGAATGTCAATGTGAGTATTGATTCCCAGCAGCTGGATATATTGTATTTTCATGCCCTTTGTTTGCCTAGCAGATACCTGGTCCTGTTGGAAAGGATGTGCTGTCTCCAATTTTTCAAAATCCTCCCAAAAACTTTGTAGATGAATCCTTGTCTATGGATCGTTTCCGACAACATCAATCTTTTAAGAGGGATCATCTTCATTGATACCTTTCCAATGTATGGTGGATGCTTTTTAATGAAAATCTCTCTTTTTGGAGGAGTCATTCAGATGGTTGTGTTGTGTATTAGTGTTTGTGTTGTGAGTTCATTTATGTAAAACGAACATGATGGTTTCCTATTGGATTTCGTGTGCGAGCTACATTTTGGAGAATTGTGGTGATGGGGTCGTGGTTGCAGAGTTGCAGTTGATGCTGATGCAGAAGAAGAAAACTCGTATATCCTTTATAAATTTGTTGTGATTTTTAGTTTGATAAGAGGTGTTAATGTATAAAGGGTTTTCCTTTCTTTGTATTTTTATATCAGAACCAGGTTATAAGTTGGGGTCGTGGTGGATGGATTCTTTTTGAAGAGATATTGAAGATCAAAGTTACGATTTTCAATGCACTTGTATTCCCTTTTTCCTGGGTCGCGAGGACGCTTCCTTATTAAGTGTGGGGATATGTTGAGTGTTGAAATGACTTGTTTTTTGGCTGATTTTTGTTGTTTTTGAGAGCTGAATGGTTGATTTTATGAGATGATTGATTGGTTTGGAAGTGGTTTGAGAGTGTTTTAGATGAAATTGATTGTGTTTTGGAAGTTCATGATGTTTGTTAGTGGTTCTGTGATGTTCTGATTGGTTCTGTATACCTTCTGTTTTGCTCTGTTTTGGTCTGTTTTGTTTTGATTATCTTCTATAAAGAGGGATGGAGTATTGATTGATGAAGATTGAGATCTTGTGAAAGTTTATTGAATGGTTTGTGAGATTTTGGAATGGTTTGAGAATAAGTTATGAGGTTTTGATGACCTTCTGTAACCTTCTGTAGGTCTTCTGTAGAGCTTCTGTTTCTGTTCTGTTCTGTTCTGTACTGTAGCTGTTCTGGTACTGTTCTGTGACTGTTCTGTATGCTTCTGTATGTGTTTTGATGGATGAGAGTGTAGCTTGGGAAAGTTTTCTAGCCTTGGAAAGAGGTGAATACAAGTGCAAAAGAGCTGGAAGAAGTGGAAGAAGTAGCTGCTGAAGACTCAAGTGAAGACTAGAGTGAAGTGACAGTAGTGAGCTATGAAAAGACACTGTAGTGGCTCTGGTGACTCTTCATATCAGACATACCTCTTGGGAGGGGTATCCACGACCTAAGAAGGATTATTGAGAGTGATTTTGAGAGATTGTAGAGAGGATATGATGTAGTATTGATGGAGTGAGAGAGAGAGAGTCAGAGATAGCCAATTCTACTGAAACAGAGTGATTGTATATGAGAGATTGAGAGAGAAGACTATGAAGATATTGAAGATGAATACTATGTGATGTATTTCCATTCAAAGATGGTGTATTCCTTTGCTTTCTTTGTTCTATTGATGGATTTTGTGAAGATGTTGAAGAATATGATTGATTCTATTAAATCCGTGGGAGATCTACATGATGCTGTATGAAGATTTGTTGTGCCTGGTGTTCTTTTCTTCATTGTGATCATATGAAACATGATAAACAAGCTTGTTGGTGTTACAAGATAGATTTTCTTGCAAGAGAATTCCCTTTTCCTTGGTGTTCCTCTTGGAGCTCCAGTACATATAGCAAATCCATGAGTATTTTCCTTGTTTCTTGCATGATAAATCCATGAATAATCATCCTAATATTTCTATGCAATAGTGTAATGGTTAAAAGAATTTAAAACCATGGCTTATGTTGGTGGATGAAAATAAGCGACCAGGGACACGATGCTACATGGGGTCAAGTGGGGTAACACATGCATATGTCATTTTTTTGTCTTTCTCAAGTTGACACTGTTGCAGGAAATGCATGACAACAAGCTGTGAATCTTCATGGGGCATTTGAAAGAGCGGAGAATGGGAATCAACAAGGCCATAAGAAACTTGATGATGATGTGATTAATAAATTATAGGAATAGTTGGCAAATCTGAATTTGAGTATGAGCCTATTACAAGCAAGGCAACCTCAAATGCAACCTAGATTTAAAGGACCTCCAAGAACACGGAGAGAGGCCATATTGCTCTTAATTGCCCTTATCCAAGAAGAACAGGAGGAGAGATGTATCCCATGCCACAACGCAATGCTAGGCAAGATGCTATACCTCAACAAGAACAAAGGCCACTTGAACTAGCTAGGCGATAGTTGGAAAGAAGACCTGATGAAGGCACATCGGGTATGAATCTAATCGAAACCAACATGTCTGATGATGGGGAAAATGTAGATGTTTTAGCTAACAAGAGAGCCAAAGAGAGGGATACTAAAAATTAAACTTAGAGGGTAACAAGGACTAAAAAGGAAAAACAGGTTGCAGACGATCCAGAAACTGGCAAGAAAGCTAGACAATGAAGAAAGATTCAAATGGGGGACTTTGCTTTGGGAGTCAATTTTAAAAATTACACGGTGCAGCGAATAGAATCTGAGAAAGAGATAGAGAGTACACAACAGATAAGAGGAGAATCAGTAAATTCTTTAGCTCCAAACAACTGATACAAAGATGGCTTTGTCCACCCATGCGCTTCCACTGTGTGAAGCTTAGATGGCGATCTAGACAGAAGATAGGTGAAGAGATTAAGGCTAGCTCGAACAACAACTCTGACTGGGTGAAAGATGAATGATGGATGGTTGTGAAGGGGTTTAGCTTTTATAGCCCGCGAAGGCCGTTAGGTCGTCCTAATCGACCTCGGCCAAGGAATATTCCCTTTATCATCGGGCCGGGGGCGCTGCCCCCGAACCCTCGCTAGGGGGGCCACTGGTCCCCCCTGGGACCCCCCAGCCAAGGGCCGCTTCCGCAGCCCCCGAACCCCAAAATAGGGGTCCCTTTTAACTCCCTTACCCCGCAACTCGATGCAATGCGCCTCGAGTTTCTATCAGCTTAACTACTTTGTCTAACCCAAAGATTAGACCCACAACGGTCACCTTTTTGCCATCCGGTCACATAGACCTCATCTGATATACAAGTCAGGACTCAACCAATGTCTGGGCTCACATTTGGCTTCTCCTCATAATGGGGGCCTTACAACTTTGAGCACCATGGATCATTGGTGGCACCTAATGAGGGTGGGGCATTGATCATATCTAACATCAATCAAGTTCCTTACAACTTGCTTGAGGATTTAAAAGTTAAGAAGGCTAATGAAGTTACATATGGCCAGCTGATGTTGCATATACCTATCAGGTGTGAAAGACATTATACCTGTCATGGATGCATGGATACATGGAAGGAAAATTGATTGAGTTTATGCTGATGGTGGTGCGCAAGTTTGTGTAATCACTGAAGAAGAAATGCTAGAAATGCATCTTAAAATGAAAGGGAAGTCACTGTTTAAGGTTAAAATGGCAAACATCTCAAAAGTGAAATGTTGGGAATCATTAAGAACTTGGAAATCAACATTGGAGGCCAAAGAGCATGTTTGGATTTTGATGTTATGCCTACAAAACTTAGGGCATATCCTCTCATTTTGGGACAACCGTGGATTGGAATGAGGTCCAGACAATACTAGTATAGAGGTCAATTAGAACTCTATCTAGAGAAGGGAACTCATAAGAGGGTGATCTTTGACATGAAAATAGGGTCCATCATTCAAAATGGACATGAAAGTGATGTTGGAGGTGATCGAAGTAGTGATTCAGAAAATTCCAGCCTTGATGAGGAAGATAGAGAATGGGAAGCTAGCCTACTCTTTAGGCTTCGAATTTTCAATCCAGGGTTCAAAAAGAGAGGAAAAAGTTGTAAATATTGATGTAGGAAGTAGAGACCTCATGCGCAGGAAACATGTGATCAGCAACTTGAAATGAATGTTGGACTACCCAAGCTTATGAATATGCTAGGAAATGACTTGACTAATGATGAAAGAGATAAATATTCAACCATTTTTCAAAAATACCCAAAACTATTTGCTATAGAATATCACCAACTGAGGGGTACTAACAATATCGTGCACCATATCAAATTGAAAGAAGGGTATAAACCAGTGGCTCAAAAAATTAGGAGACTTGGTACAATTTAGGAATATGTACTTAAAGCTTAAATTCAAAACTTGCTTGATGCATGATTTATCTATCCTGTTGATGATGCAGAGTGGGTGTCTCTTGTTGTAATCAGGCCAAAGAAGAATGGAAAGTGGAGAGTATGTGTTGATTTCAAGCCTCTTAATGCAACGATTAAGAGGGACTACTATCCTCTTCCGTTTCAAGATGAGATCTTGGATCAAGTGGCTAGTCATGAATTTTACAATGTGTGCGATGGATACTCTGGATATTTCCAGATTAGAATAGCAGAAGAAGATCATAAGAAAACAACGTTGATTACCCCATGGGGATGCTTCTACTATCGAGTAATGCATTTTGGTCTAATGAATGCATACACCAGCTTTTCAAGATGGGTTAGTTGGATATTTTCCCCTTTCATTGGAAAATCTTTGCGGGTGTTTATGGATGACTTTTGTGTTTACAACTCAAGGGCATTACACTGTCAAAAACTTGATGATTTTTTCTACAAACTTGACGAGGATGGCGGTCAGTTGAACCATGATAAATGTAAAATAGCAACAACTAGAGTGATACTCTTGGGTCATGAAGTGTGTGCTAATGGTATTTCACCTGAGCCTAATAAAGTTGAGGCTTTACTTCTTATGAATTCTCCAAAAACTATAAAATATCTGATGAGCTTTATTCAAAAGATGAGGTATCTATCAAGATCATTCCATATGCTAGCTGAGTATATGTATATCCTTTATAGAAGGCAACTCAAAGGGATCCTTTAGTTTGAATGCAAGTTGAAGAGGATGCATGATTGCAGATTAAAGAAACGTTAAGCACTTTGCCAGTTCTTATGCCTCCAAACTGGGATGAACCTTTTTTCATTAGCATCAGTGTTGGGAAAAATGCAATGGGAGCTATTTTAATGTAGAAGGGAAAGGGGATGTCTTATATGAGACTTGTGTTTTATATAAGCAGATCCATTGGAGCAACTGAAAAAACTTGGATAGAAGAGAAATTGTTGGTATGGAGATGGATATATGCACTTAAAATATGGAAATCATACTTGATTCAAAAACCATTTTTAGTACTTACTAGTTCTCAATTGCTTTCGTAGGTCTTGTGACATGCTAAAAATGCTCTAAGAGTTACTAAGTGGTTGCTAGCTCTGGAAGAATTTGAATTTAGTTGTTTGAAGGAGGATACTATAAGAGCTAGCTTAGATTATATTTTGACTTATAAAGAACCTGCTGTTGAAAGTGCAACTATTATAAGATGGAAACTAATTCCGCATCCATGAATTCATGAGGAGATGAAGGATAAAGATGCTACCTTGTTTTTTTATGGCAGTTATAGAAGAGTGCTAAAAAAGAGAGGACTAGGTTTTTTCATTATCAATGCTAAAAATCAAGAAGTCTTTTTTGGAAGTCATCAAGAAAGTAAAGAGATACAAAGTAACAATGAGGCTGAATATGCAAGTTTACATGTTGGCCTGAAACAATGTATTTGGCTGCGATACATAAAGATTTGTTGAAATATAAGCATAGGAACTCTCCTTACATTGGAGAGGATAAGGGTGGCTAGGTGTAAATGGACTGGAGGACAGGGGAAACCCTAACCCTAACTCCTCCACAGACTATATAAATAGCCTAAAATACACACTCGAATGGTGAGGAGAGTGTACTAGTTGTACCTTGAACAACTAACTAAACAAGATCTTGTTCTTGTACTTGAGCTCTCTCTCTCCCTCTTGTCCACACTCTCTCATGCTTCCAACTCTAATTTACAACATGGTATCAGAGCCATCTCTGATCCTTCAGCTTCCTGCAGTCTCTTTACACATCTAAGTGCACAAGAAGAACTCTTGCCATCTCAGTTGCCTTCCTTTCCACCATAGCCAGCTAGACCCCCTGACCTTGGAGGAGCTGGTATGTGCAATAGAAGTAGTATTAGCTCCTAGTTTCTTTTAGAGACTTCATCCTTAGATTAGGGCACTTCAGCACGGTGTATCAATCCCTAACATTGGATGACATGGTGGGCAGCATTGCAACAAATGCAGAAAATGGCACAATTTTGACAGCGTGGCAGTTTGTATAGCAACGCGGCCTATAGCAGGTGTAATAATGGTGGCCACTGTGGGGCTTTGATAGTCCCCCAAGTGGGCTATCTCTACCCAAGAGGGTTCTCATAAATTCTTCCTCTACTGCTCCCACATAGTCAAACCCTAATTGTGGTTTCATGGCAGCCATAAGCTTGACCTTTTAGTTTTTTTTCATCTTCTGTTGTCACTAAAAGTGATTTTAATCATTGAGTCATCTCTTCCAGAGTCAGTTACTAATCTGGAGACTTCATCTCAGAGGTTCTTTTACTTGGAAGAGCATCACCAAGCTTATCAAGACCGACATCTACCATCTCTAGCAACATAAACTAGAGATGAGTGCTTGTAAGCACTAAGACACATTGCTCAACCATTAATGATGCTGGTAATTACATAATGTGATTTTTTTCATCAAAAAATTAAAACAATTAAGTGCTCCACTTCATTTTGTAAGGCTGATGTACAATTATAAACACATAGACCATCCTATCCTAAACTGGTATTGCATATCATGTGTGGTTTTTTCAAGTACCCTGATCAATGAAATTAGAGGGATGAGTGTCATTATACTCTCCTCAGATTCATCAGCAACAAGCATTGAAATCATAGACCATCCTTGTCCAACACAAGGTTCATCTACTAAACCAAGCCTAAAAATACCATTAAACCTCGGAAGAAGATTGCACATAAGAAAGGACCATCAAAGTCATATTTTGAAATATTACATACGTATGATTTTCAACCTTTCTCCTCATTACAACTTTGATATCAATTGTTTGTAAGGGTGTCCTTGACTTGCTCCCGCATTCATTGGCAAGTTTGTAAGGGACTAGACATTGCCTTTGTCCTAGCAAGTGGTAAGACCTTCCCAATGGCCACAACATATGCTGATGTCCGTCCTCAAATTCAAAAATTTAATGGAAAATATTTCCATCCTTGGAAAGTCTTGGTCAAATACAAAATGATGGAAAGAGGATAGTGGCCCTTCATAAAAGGGACCAAAGTAATTGACCCATCCAATCCCCTTGATGTAGAAGATGATGAACGGGCTCAGGCCATCATCATGCTTCATTTAGATGAATCATTAATTCATCACATTGACCAACTTTCAACTGCAAAAGAAAAGTGGGATGAGCTTGAAAGGCTCTACAATGCTACAGGAAGAACTCCAAGATATTTATCAAGATTGAGTTTTTTAGCTTGGAATACAAATTGGCAGAAGATCTAAGCAAGTTTGTTTCACATATGAAGGGGCTTATGGCACAGCTTACCTCCGTTCAAGTACCATCCATGATGAAGATGTCATTGCCATCTTTCTAAAGTCTGTGAAGAAGGTCTTTCCAACTCTTGTGACTACCCTAACTAATATCCAAAACCCAACTTTAGCAAGTACCATCTAGTCATGCCTGTATGAAGAGAAGAGAAATCATACTGAAGGGTCTTCAACATTTACTTCCCATGATCAAATGTTAGTCTATACAACTTCTACTAAGTGCTCCTTTTGTCACAAAAAAGGGCATATAGTGAGCAACTGTTGGAAGAAATATCCTCACAAAATGAAGTGCAATAAATGCAAAAAGACTGAGCATATCACCAGTATAAGTGTCCCAGTGTTCCAGAAGTACCTAAGGAGTTAGAGGCCAACTTTGCCTCCCAATCCACAGATGACTGACTTTTTTTAGTCTTGTAACACTCTCTACCTATAACCTTCTCTTGTAGCCTGATTTATAAAGGCATCTTATTGTGTATTAAGGGGAGGCATCCTATCATGCTTTATCCAATGCCACCTGGCATTGAGGGGGATGTTGAAAGATAAGCATAGAAACTCTCCTTATATTCGAGAGGATAAGGGTAGCTAGATGTAAATGGATTGGAGGACAGGGGAAACCCTAACCCTAACTCCTCCAGAGGCTATATAAACAACCTAAAGTACACACTCAAATTGTGAGGAGAGTGTACTAGTTGTACCTTGAACAACTGACTAAACAAGATCTTGTTCTTGTACTTGAGCTCTCTCTCCCTCTTGTCCACACTCTCTCATGCTTCCAACTTCGATTTACAATAAGATAGTTGCAAAAGGAGATGCTATGTTGGTGATCAAATAGGTTCAAAATGTTTGGAAAGTCAATAAAGATATTTTGAAGGACTAGTTGTTTAAGATAAAAGGCCTCATGAGGCAGTTGCAAAAATTTGAAATTTGGCATATTGGCAGGGAGAACAACTGTAAAGCTCATGAATTGGTTGAATATGCTCTTTCCCAGTATGTTGCTGCCATGAGGGTGGATAATCCTAGATATGAGAGTAGGGAAAGCCTTCACCTGATTGAAGAGTTTCTAAAAACTGGGGAGCTAAAGTCATTGACTAATAAATATAAAAGGTATTCCATTGTCAGAAAGGCCAAGGTATATGTGATCATAAATGATCAGTTGTGCATGAAGGGGATAGATAATGTACTAAGAAGGGTGTTGGATAGTTCTGAGATTCCTGCTTGCTTATCTTCTTGTCATGAGGAAGCATGTGGTGGTCATTTTGGTTTTGAGCTTACCAATAGCATGGCTTACTTGGCCTAGTCTGAGTGTTGATGTTCCACATTGATGTAAAATTTCTCATGCTTGCCAGTCATATGAAAAAAGGGTACTAATTCTAGAACCTGCTAAAGCCATTGTTTCCTATGGATCATTTGAGAAGTCGGGTTTGGATTTCATTAGACCTTTGCCTAATACAAAAACAAGAAAGTCTTACATCATTATTGTAGTTGATTATATGACCAAATGGCTTGAAGCTAAGGCTACAAGGAATTGCAAGAAAGAGGATGTAACTCAGTTCCTCATGGAGGATATATGCTGTAGATTTGGCATACCAGTAGAAATAGTGGGACACATCAAGGTCTTGACTTTAGAAATAAGTTATTGAGAGAATTAACAGGGAAATTAGACTTGAAACATAGATTTGCTACTCCGTATTACCCTCAGTGCAAAATTCTCCTCCCCCTCCAAAAAGGTATTTCTTCCCCCCAAAACCTTACAAGACATGCTTCTAGTTTGACCCCCATTCCACAAATCTTCTTAGCTTAATATACTCACACAACCATAGCCACACAACCCCCAACTTCTCCTAGCCATAGCAATATAGCACCCATATTCTTTTTTTCTTCCATGGACATTCTTTTACCTCCATTCCACAAGTCTCCTCATCTATCTATGCCCACATAACCATAGCTACATAGCCCTTAGCTTCTCTCTATCTTTTGAGCATAGTCATAGCCACATAACCCCCAGCTTCTCCCAACCATATCCACATAGTACCTAGCTTATCTCTTTCTTCTAAGAATAGTCATAGCCACACAACACCCAACTTCTCTCTTTCTTTCATGGTCATTCTCTTACCTCCATTCCACAAATCTTCTCATCTTTCTATGCTCACATAGCCATGGCCACATAGCCCTATAGCTTCTCCTAGCCATAGCCACATAGCACCCAACTACTTTCTTTCTTCAATCTCCATATCCACCACCATTTAGAATTATTCTTACTCACATTCCTCTTTTTCTAAGTGATATTATTCTCAAATCCATTCCAATGGCATCTACATGTCAACAAAGGAAACCTTATGCTTCCATATCTCCTATCTATGTGCATAATACTAAAGATAAGCATGGCAAATGGGAAGGAGCATTTTTCAAGAAGGATTTATGGATCTAGATATAGCCATTATTGAGTTCATCATCGTGGTGTACTACAAAATCATTGGAAGAGCAAAGTTCTTGGATCTCAGGAGGCTTGAGATGGTGGTCTTCTTGCATCAATTCAACATATGTACAATGTGAAGGACTTGAAGCTATCTCCTAGGACTACTTGACAATTCTTCCCCTCAAATTGTAAGTAACTACTTTTATATTCTTAACTTCTCATATGTTTTTGAGGTTTTTACTTCTTCTCTCCTATCAAACATTTTCCATTTGAATATTATTGAGGAGCAGCCTTTGAGAAGCTTGTTTAGGATATACAAATCTCTACATGGGAAAGTCGATGAGATAATAACAATTGGACAGTCATTGCAATATCTTTTACATCGCAAGATTTTCTTCTATACATTCATGTATATAGTGCCTACATCACTTGATTCATATGATTCTCTTGAATTACTTCCTTGTCCACTTGGAATGGCCCATTCTAGATGAGTGGATGCTTCAAATATTAAATTTGAAGATCATACATGACATTCATAGCTCACTAAAATTTGGGAGAGCTTCACGATCAATGTGTCTTTTATGGTTTGTACCAATTCATGTTTTTACTTATATATTCAAAACCACTAATATGCATTAATATCCCTCCATGTTCATTTGTAAGGACATAAGTCAAGACTTTATTTCAATTTTGAAGAATGATAAAATGAGGTGTGTGGATACACAAAGGTGATATCTTTTTTTATAGAGTAGTGGTCTCTAGTGCTACCTTCCATTACTTGATTACACATTCATCATTGTACATGTGCTTCTATTACCAACATTAGATTTAAAAAGTAGGCCAATGGATTCCCTTAGAGTCCACTAAGGACATGGAACAACCATTTGATATTCGAGTTCATATGCCAAATGGAATGATCGAGTCAATCAAACAATCAGTAATTATCAGAGTCTCCTAAATTTATGAGAGTATCTTGTCTTGATGGGAAGTGTTTGTACTACAAAGAGCCTTAACTTTTGTGTTAGTGGTAGAAAGGTGAGCTTATGTAAAATTAAAATTGTTTTATTTTCATTGGGACATAATATTATTTAATTTTTTTCATTTCAAATGGGCAAAAGAATGGATAAGCATTCTATAGTATCGAGTGCTTTGCAACAAGTTAGATTTTGTGTGGAGAAAAACAATGTATAAAAAATTTACGACCAATAGATTGAGGGATTTTATTTTTTCATTCTTTATACGTGATTAAGATTCTCTAGCATTATATATTTTGGATTGTCAAGTGATTTTTTTAAACTTTTTAATAGATTTTTAAAAACTAAAATTCTAAGTCCATTGCTTATAAAAACCATTCCGTTGGCCTCATTTTCAAATTTTAACTCTCCAACCACTTCTCCTCTTTCAACCAACCTTTGATTTTCCTCCTACACCCCTCCACCCACGATGGATCACATGCTTGCTAGCTTCATGCGATTCCTTTAGGACACATAATTTGCTAGGAGATTAGATCATATCTTTTTTCCCAATATCAAGTACTAGGATATAATATTGCGGCATGGTCCAAACTTGCAATACCCCATTAGGCATATGAATACATAATTTCAAGAGAATACCATTGGCTTCAAGGATTCTATCGAGGAATGGGTTCCCTATAATCTCTTAAAGTGCATCAATGGTGCTAAGAAATTTTGCAAATGACTAGTTCATTTCTATGCAAATCTCACCTCAGTCTACATCAAGCACCTCACTCCTCAACAAGCTAGGGAATACAACATTGATCAACATGACATCAACTAGCTCTCCTATATGGTAACCTTTGTTTTGTTCCTAAATGAAGGTGAAGACCCTTGGTAGTCACAATGAGTGTTGAAGAGCACGTGGGAGGGTTGCTAAAAGATGCCCTTAACCCAAACCCTTCATTATTAGACAACATCAAAGAGGAAGCAGAGGTTGCAAAAGAGGCTAAAGCACTAGATCTTATGGTCGATAAAGCTATAGTTGTTGTGGACAACACCTTGGGGAGTGGCTCATGTGAGTAGAAGAATTCATCCTCTATCATCAATGTAGACTGCCATGTAGATAACATGAGTAAAGTCTTCATCAATAATAAAGATGTGTGTTTCTCCTTTATGTGGATAATTTTTTCGGAGTGAGGGAGGATGAGGCAGTGTTGAAAACCCCTTATACTCACTAGTGTAATACAAACATATTTTTCTTACAATTTATCTCTTAAACATATTTTCTATTTTTTTGTGTTCAATTGTCATAATATTGAAATATTTTATGAATTGATGTTATGTGATACATGCATTAATATTTTTAGAGTACGAAATAATATTAAAATATAGTAAAAATTTTATGGTTAAAAATTGTTTTTTGATGACACAGAATCCAAGGCTTTCTTCTAGGCTCATTATGTATTTTTTGGCCATTTTCTAGCATTTCAAGACAAAATTAAGCTGTATCATTGTCAAATAAATTTTTCATCACAAATTTTCAAAAATTACCATGCACTTGTTGCTTGTATGACATATGCAAGCTTGTTGTTCCACAAAGGAAAAAGGCTATCTGGTCGACTACCTTGATAACCAACTGGCCATTTTATTTAATCATCAAGTTTTCAATTAACACTACAAATTTAATAATTATACTATCATAACACAAATACAATATGAGATATTCAAGGAGTATTCAAGGCAAAATAAGAGTTAAAGGTTTTTCATTACATGTCAAAGTTTACAAAGTATGTTTGGCATCGCAGTATGTATTACAAAAGCTCCATGCCATTGGCATTATTAATATTTCTTATCTCTTATTCTTTTAGCTAATTGCATGTCTCCTTGCATGATTGTCACCCACTAGGCATGAATCGCACATAGATATGCATCCTCAATAAGAGCAACAAGGTATGCTTCTGTGGCTTCCTGTATAGCCTCCATTGCAATCCCTTGCATGCGGAATTGATACCTGTAAGAGTGAAGGATTTCCTTCACTACGCATGCAAAGGGTACTTTCTTGATCAACAAGTTTGTGCTCTTCTAGTACTTGCAGATCTCCCTAAGGGATGCCCGATGATAGTTATTTCTCCACTTTAGCCTTGGGACTCATCAAGTTAGACCTCATTGTGGTTGTCCCTATGCTTGTCAAGGCTAAGGTTGGGGCTCAAGTTTGCAGAACTCGATGAGGTCTGGTTTTGGAGTAGGGAGGAGTGGTATTGGAGGAGGAGAGGGAAGTGCTCTAGCTCGCTTCATTGGTAGCTTGGGGTGTCGCATGGTGCCCCTCAATTGCATATGTACCAGCCTTGGGCCAATCAATCCTATCCTATGGCCTATTCATGTTGTCATCAATGTTGCCCTCATCAGCATTGTTTCAACCTTCTTCATTCGTAGAAGTATCACCGTCATTATTCTCTAGTTGATTGTTGTCACCTTCCATATTCTCACCTTTTCAAAATGATTTTCTTGCTTGCAAGCTCTTTTCGAAGTATCCAAGGCCAATTTCAAGAGGGCCTTTGAGCCTTTGGATGGATGGGAGGGGGAGGGGACCACAAGAAAGATGAAGAGGTTTTGTTGCTATTAGAGTCATCTCACTGGTTGAAATTGGGGATCTCTTTGCCCTGCCATGGTGGATAAGTAAATACTTGCCCTTGGACTTGGCCTGGTAGTAGATGTCATTGCATAGTTTGCTTGGTACAAGCCATGAGGTGGATTATAATAGAATAATAGAAGCATAAAATAAGAAATAAACAAGAAGGCTCTATTTATATGAATCTAGTATTAGGGTTTAAGGGGGTTGAATATGTGATTTCACATATGTGCTCATTTTGACCTTCCCTTTGCCTTGTCATGTGCCATGTTCTATTTGTATCACTGCATATGTATTTTTCTACTTTTCTTTAATACGTGCTTGAATTTCTTTCTCAAGAGATTTAGCCAGTGTAGTAGCCTTAGAATTCTCCAATGTGATGGAGCAATGAAATGTGCATATATAAAACCAATCGAACATTTTTACAATATATATTTTCTTGATGCGACTACCTCCATGGAAACTATTCTTGAAATATTTATCATGAGCTAATTTCATCAATGTAAGAGCCACCCTCTCCAACTTGCATCCCGTTATGATGTAGCATTCGTCACACTTGCTAACAAACTCCAAGGTTGAAACAAAACTTGGCAATTATAGTTTGCATAAACTTAGTAGAAATAAGTATATTATATTGAATCTATAATTTTATATTAGGATAAGTCAATACCTTCTAAGCATTGCACTTTGTGACAATGAGCCATGGGACATTGCAACTTAACCACGTCCACAAAAATATTTTTGAAGTTATCATAGTCATAAGAAATATTTCCAAACTGAAGGGAGAAGCCCAAGTGGAAGCATGAGCAAGCAGAAGCAAGAGAGGTGTGATCTATGGCAGATAGAGCAAGAGAGCGAGAGAGAGAGAGAGAGAGAGAGAGAGAGAGAGAGAGAGAGAGAGAGAGAGAGAGAGAGAGAGAGAGAGAGAGAGAGACTTAAGATGTGGGAACTCTAACAGTCACAATGTGTGACCGGCCTTCCCTTTATTCAAATGTCACTAAAAGAATAAAGAATAAAGTGATAGTGATGGGTGCATGTCACCTATAGTATGCAAGTGCAGGTATTGTCATAGTGTAGTAATACACGAGTAGCTAAGTACAGGCACCTTTACACCCAAAAAGCTCCCACTTAAAGGAAAATGTTCCTCGAGTAGTGAAGAGTGAATAAGAAAAAAAAAGTGACAAATTACAATGTGTACATAGAGTACAGTAGGATGAGGAATAGAGGTCATCTCATCCAATGCCCATCAACTTCCTAAGGAAGGAAAAACACTCTGCTAAGAGACTTTTCGTGAGAAGATCTGTAGGATTTTGGTCAATTGAGATCTTGACAAGGTCAACAAACTTGTCCTCAATGACCTCTCTGATAAAGTGGTAATGCACTTCAATGTGCTTTGTCTTCGCATGGAAGACTGAATTCTTGGCTAATGAGATAGCACTCATAAAATTTGAATGCGATATAGGAACCATGTCATTCACACCAAGGTCTGCCACTAGATGGCCTACCAAAGAGCCTCCTTGCAAGCCTCAGTGATGACTACAACATACTTGGCCTCTGTAGTAGAGTGTCGTACATTTTTGTACCTTGACATCCAAGAAACAACACCCCCCAGCAAAGTAAACATATAGCCAGAGGTGGATTTTCTATTGTATGCATGTCCTACATTATCAGAGTCAGTGTACCCCATGACTCATGTATCTTGGCCACCATAGCATATGCACATATATGTTGTGCCCTTCAGGTACTTCATGATACCCTTGACGATATCCCAATGCTACCTGCCAAGTGTAGCCATATAGTCTCCCATACTTCCACTGTAAAAGCTATGTCAAGACAAGTGGCCATAATGGCATACATCAAACTGCCCACTATGGACGCATAAGGGATCTTGGCCGTCTCGGCCTTCTACTCATCAGACCGTGGACAATCGGCCTGGCTCACCTTCACATGAGAAGGCAAAGGACAACCAATAATAGGCTTAACATCTTGCATATGAAACCACTCAAGGACCTTCTAGATATACTCCTTTTGTGACAAGTAAAGAAGTCCCCAAGAGTGGTCATGCGTAATGCGCATCCCAAGAATATGTGAGGCTTGTCCCATGTCTTTCATCTCAAAGCTCTTCTCGAGCTAAATTTTCAAAGCATCCAGCTCATCAAGAGCTCTCCTAGCAATCAACATGTCATCCACATAGAGTGCCAAAATTAAAAGGATGCCATCACGAGCCTTCTCTTTGTATATAAACACAAATCCATATCCCTGCATGTTTAGCCCGTGAAATGCATTTCACGGACTTAGGACCCAGCTTTGTGCACTTATTCTTGGGTACATGGCACAAAGCCTCACAACCAAAGACATGCAAATGATCATATAAGGGAGGTTTTCCAGACCACACCTCCTCTGTGACTTAAAAGTTAATAGAACTACAAGGAGATTGATTGATCAACTATATGGCAATAGTCATTGCCTCAACCCAAAACTATTGTGGTAAGCCTACTTGGCTAAGCATACTACTACGGACCATTTCCTGTATTGTCTTGTGCATGCACTCAATCATACCAGTTTGGGGTGGGGTGTATGGGGTGGTTAACTAATGCTTAATATCTCTTTCATTGCAAATATGACCAAAGGCTTTAGAGACATACTCACCCCCATTATCTGACCATAAGCATTTCAAACTATACCTAGACTGCTTCTCTACCAATGCAAGCCAATGCTGAAAGGTAGCCAAAACATCAGAGTGGTACAGCTTTATGGGATATGCCCAGACCTTATGTGAGTAATCATCAATGAATGTAACAAAGTACTTTGCACCTCATAATGATGATTGATAGGGTATAGGTTCACAAGCATCTAAATGAATAAGAGTTGAAGTCTCACCCATGCACAGAGTACCAAACTTCTTATGCATACTACATGTTTGCCTGCCATACAAACAATGATCACATGACTCAAAGCACTTATAATCAAGGGGTAGAAGATACTGCAAATCACTACAAGGAGTTAAGCTTATAGCGACGGCATGTAGCGACACGGGTATCGGCGTCGCTATTTGCGTCGCTTTTGCGTCGCAAAAGCGATGCAAATAGTGACGCAAATAGAGACGCAAATAGCGACACAAATTTTCATCGCTACGCAAATAGCGACGCTCCATAGGGAAAAAAACACGCCAAAACAGAGCACGGCTTTATTTCGTATTTTTGAGTTTTGTGTTTTAAGAGCAAGAGCGAGAGAGAGAGAGTGACCGTCGTGAGAGAAGGAGAGGAAGAAGACTTTCCGCCGCCGCCGCCATTGTTCGCGAAGGAGAGGAGAAGCCTTCATTGCGAAGAGGAGCCGCCCCATAGTCGCCATATCTCATTGGTGAGTCTCCCTCTCTCCTTTTGTTTGTTTAAGGTTTAAATCACTTTCTCTTTTGCTTGTTTAGGAGAAGAAATGAGAGAGAAAGAGAGGGAGAGAGAGAGAGAGAGAGAGAGAGAGAGAGAGAGAGAGAGGGAGAGAAAGAGAAAGAGAGGGAGAGGGAGAGGGAGGGGGAGGAAATGAGAGAGGGAGAGAACGAGAAAGAGAGGGACAGGGACAGGGACAGGGACAGGGAGGGAGAGTGCATTCTCTCTCTCCCTCTCCCTTTTGCTTTTGGAGAGTGTTAGGATATATTGTGAGAGGGAGAGGAAATGAGAGAGAAAGAGAGGGAGAGGGAGAGGGAGGGAGAGAAAGAGAGAGAGGGAGAGGGAGAGAAAGAGAAAGAGAAAGAGAAAGAAAGGGAGAGGGAGAGGGAGGGGGAGGAAATGAGAGAGGGAGAGAAAGAGAAAGAGAAAGAGAGGGAGAGGGAGAGGGAGAGGGAGGGAGAGTGCATTCTCTCTCTCCCTCTCCCTTTTGCTTTTGGAGAGTGTTAGGATATATTGTGAGAGGGAGAGGAAATGAGAGAGAAAGAGAGGGAGAGGGAGAGAGAGGGGGAGGAAATGAGAGAGGGAGAGAAAGAAAGAGATGTATACTCAAATGGATAGCTTTATGGAGATGTATGTCTACTCAAATGGATAGCTTTTGTCTACTCAAGATGTAGTCCACCTGTGTGTGTATATATTGGAACGATAACATATCCATGATTATGGTAATGGTATGTTTGCTTTTTTTATGGGTACCATTACATCGACTCCTTAAGAGGGCTAAAAATTGGTCATACACTTTATAAAGTCTAATTAGGAGATTTAAGATGCACGATAATAGACTTATCGATAATGGTATGCAATGTGCTTTACCATGGGCCACGTACATTGGTGACTCTTTAAGATGGCTTAAAATTGGTCATATCCTTCATAATGTCCAAGTAGGGGATCTAATTGTGATATGCATAATTCCTTGTTTTTGTATTAACTTTATAGGCATAACAAATTAGTAATCATGCCAACTAGTCAATGGAAGGACTAAAAGAAAATGATCCCCTAGCTAATGGTCATTATGGTACTTCATCAAAATGAACCCAAAAGTATTGCCATAGAAGAAGAATCCCTTAAATTGAGCATAGGATATTTTCTTCAAAGGTTATGACTATGAGTATAATTGATTGGACCACATTACTAAGATGCTTTTTGTTGAGATTGATTTATTATTAGACTAAGAGATCATCATTGATACTCATAAATTTTGTTGACTAGGATTACTTATACTCAAAGCCCTCTAGTGCAGTTGTATAAGTAATCCTAGTAGAGCCCCTCTAAGATACTCAAAGTACATAACCTAGAGACCGTAGCTAGGTATATAAGGTATAATGGCCATACAAGAAGACACCTCAATAATTGACTGATCACCACTAAATCCCAAAGAAGAATCGTGTTCCATCTCCTTCAACTCTATATTCACCTCGTGAAGAACTTCATTAATCATAGCATCCTTGTCACCAATATTTTTGTTGCAATGATGAAGTAACATATTCATCACTTTTCCTTTTAGCATCTAAGGCATTATCCAATCTTTTAGTCAAGTCCAAACATTTAGTCTTCAACTCATGAACCTTATGAACCAATGCCTTTTTTTTCTATAATAATGAATAATTATCTACCGGGACAAACAAATCCTTGAGCATGGTATATGGCCGAGATATAACATCAATAAATCTCTCAACTACTATGTCCCATGCATTTTTCACATCAATCAGTAAAGCATTTCTTATATCTTGAAGTTTAGATTTCAACACCATGGATGCATCAATATCAACCTCAATGTTTTTCAAAATTTTCTTCTCAACCTCTTGCAGAGGCTAAAACCTCTCAAGCAAGAGCTTATGGTCAACTTGCAACTTGACATACATCTCCATAAAGCTATCCATTTGAGCCTCATTTTCCCAAATTGTATTACAAGTCATTAAATTGTTTGTTGTAACGTAGACAAGATGGAAAAGGAAGAAGGTCCTATTGTTCAAGATCGCGAGGCGTATCTTAATCAGCGTGTCCCATGTCCTTGCTCTCAATGCAAGTTGGCAATTAGACGAAAACGTCGATTGTCTATAGAACACGTATGACGATTTGGCAAGTTTCAATCTGAGATCATTGATCAGGCGATTGCGGATTTTCAGCAAACAATAATTTGAAGTCAATATCAATCATGCATTGTACTCGCAAGCTAATTGAATACCATATACAATAAGATTGGGTCTTGCTGGCAAATTTTCTATCCAGGGAGGTGATGTCTCGTCCCAAGGGGGAGTACACCCTTTGCGGCCAATTATAAGAGTTTGTGGGCATGCGATGGATGGAGTGCAGGAGCCAATCCACCACTCATAATGCCAATCTATACCGTCAATACCAGAGGAGATAGGCAACCTTCCAGACCTACCTACAATCTTGGAGTCTGAGATGGAGGCAATGATCAATGCATTGATTCCCATGGATGTCGAGACTTCTGATCCTCTTAGAGAGGAAGCATCCATACCATTATATGATAGGTGCCGAGTATCTTGGCTGAAGACACTGCTTGCACTTTTAAGTGTGCAAGCAAAATACGGGTGGAGCGATACAAGTGTGACCGAGTTGTTCAGGCACCTTGTACATATGCTTCATTGATTTTTTTTTTCGACACTATTATTACAAACATTTGTGCTTTTTCAAGGTGTTTTATGATTTTTTTTCAGGTTATTAAAATATTATATATTACCACCTGCAAATACCATGCCTAAGTCTCGTGATGATACATGACATGTTTTACGGAAGCTTGGCATGGACTACAATAACATCCATGCATGTATCAACGATTGCTGTCTGTTTCGAGGAGAATACGAGACTATGGAGACATGTCCAAAGTGTGGTGCTCACAGGTATCGATAGGACTTGCAAGGGCAAACCATCCCTCAAAAAGTTCTCAGACACTTTCCGCTCATCCCCCGCATAAACCACATGTTTCGTACGTCCGGCATGGTGAGCTTGACAACGTGGCATGCGCATAATAGGTCCACAGATGGAGTTCAATGAATATCAGCAGATTCGCGCGCATGGAGCCACATTGACTCTACCTTTCTAGGCTTTGCACAAGAGCCAAGGAATCTTTGGCTCGGTCTCGCAATGGATGGTGTAAATCCGTTCGGTCTACACTCAACTTCTTACAGTGTGTGGCCTATAGTCATTGTCAACTACAACATCCCTCCATGGCTTTCTATGAAGAAAGGACATCTCATCCTTAGCTTGCTCATCCCAGGCCGCTACAAAGTAAAAAATATGGACGTGTATCTTCGTCCATTAGTCGATGAGCTTAAGATTTTGTGGGAGGAGGGGGTCACTGTGCAAGATATGAGCAGACGCGATGGTCGGCGGTCAGCCAATATTCGAGCCATTCTCATGTGGACGATGCATGACTTTTCGGGATTGGGAGAGTGCTCAGGTGAGTAGGCCTCCATTCTCGCTGTTAATATCTATATTTTATCTCATTCAATCAAGTATTCACTAGGTCATGGTGTTGGAACAGGTCTGGTTACCTCAGGTTATCATGCATGTCCATTGTGCGGGCCACAGTTAGACTCTCGAAGGTCACGAACCATGAAGAAGATGGTATATTAAGGACACGCTGCTTTCTTGCCGGAGGATCATGAACTCAGGGAAGGTTTCCTTGGATGACCTCCAACACGTATGAATGCCGCAAGCTGGTACGAGCTGAAAATGGTCCACGCGGAATCACATCCAAATGGAATGCGGCAGTTCTCAGTTTTCTACAAGTTGCCATATTGGACCCACTTACAGGTCAACCATTTGTTGGATCCCATGTATATTTTCAAGAATGTGGGCAACTTGCTATGGGACCACATCATAGGAAAGAGAGGCATTATAGGGGCACGAATGGATTTGAAGGAGGTAGGTAAGATGGAGGAGCTTTGGCCGCAGTCGAGTGCTGATGGTCGCGTGCAGCTTCCTCGCGCTCCTTGGGTTTTGTCCACTAAAGAAGAGCACATTGTGAAGCAAGTAATCAAGTCTATCCGCACTCCAATGGGTATGATGCGTTCTCTCAGGTCCGCATTTTCTAAAGATAACCAATTATCGGGGCTAAAATCCCATGATTGGCATAAGATATGTCAGGTTTGTACTACAAATGGATTGTAATTAGCGTGGGCATTTTGCTATTTGGAATGTGGCCATTATTCATAATGCTTTCTCATTTGTGGTAGTTTGTACTACCGATCGCGATCGTAGGATGCCTTACTCCAAAAATTCACGGGGCCATTTACAAGTTGTCGACTTTGGTGCAATGGATCTCAGAGAAAGAGATTAAGACGTCCTCTATTGAATCTGCGAGGCAGGGAGCAGTGGAGACGGCCTGTCTCTTTGAGAAATACTTGCCCACCAGCATGCTCACGATACAAATCCACCTTCTTGTGCATCTTGTGGATGAATTGGAGATTGCTGGACTTGTCCATATGCGATGGATGTTCTTCCTGGAGCACTTCATGAAAACCCTGAAAGGCTTTGTGTGACAACGAGCTCGGCCAGAAGGTAGCATGGCCGAAGGTTGGTTGGTGTCTGAGGCGCTAATGCATATTTCACAATGGCTACCAACGGTGGAACCAGACAATGAAATGCTATGGTCGCTGAAGGGAGATGATAGACTGACTGGAGATGTGGTGGTTGGAAATGGGGTAGAAAAAAGAATGGATGCCTCAATGGAAGAGAATGTGAATCGCTTTTGTATATTGCACCATGCCTCCATGGAGACGTGGCTCGCTAAGTACCAGATTGCAAGGCAAGATCGAGAGGAAGCGCGAGCTGAATTCCGACATAGTACACGTCATTGACCAATTTGATTTCCCGAAGGCATGGAGGAGATGCCACGGTTTATGTCAATGCGATGGTTGCATGGAGCCTTGATCGCAGCATCTCGCGAAGGGACAGAGGTCTCAATGGAGGAGTGGGAATTCTCGAGGGGATGTAGTCCAAAGGTGATGAGGGGTTTAGAATCTGTCGTATCTAAATTTTATATGCGGCATCTAATTTGAGTGTTTCAATGTAGAGTACAAAATATATAGTGCAGCATGGTCACGCGGACAACATTTTTGCATGGAGCGTATTGACAAAATGCGCTCCACAATGGACTGTGGTGTCATGGCAAGGTTCGAGCAAGAGAGTCGGTGACGAGCAATGGATCCAAACACGGTTGTGGATGAGATGGAGTATTTTGGAAACTTGCAAAGTATTATTACGGTGGATTACCGTAGCTTCTCCATGATACTATTCGATGTGCAGTGGTTCAAAGTGATACTTGGAGGAGCTGGAGCAACAGTTCGACGAGGTCCATCTGGATTTCTCGAAATAGATTCCGAAAAAAAATGGACGGATTTGCCCAACACCTTTGTCTTGCCGACCCATTGTGAACAGGTGCATGGAGTCATTTGCTTGCTAATTGTATTACGACATGGTTTATGTCACAATGGTTTGAACTCTCTTGTACGTGTTTGTGAATATGTAATCTTCTATCCAAACCCCCGATAACCTCGATGGTGGTATGTTATACCTTCAACTCCCCGAAGTGCGAGAGTATATGATCAAAGCGATGTTCCGAGCATAGATGAAGATAATATGCAAATAGAGGGGCCGATATTGCAAGGGGTGGAGGCCGTCGAAAGCTTGGAGCCAGCATCGGCTAACAATGATAGAAATACAGGAGTCCAAGAACTCTTTGAGAACGAAGCGGACTCATTCTTTTGTGGTGACATATCTATCAACCTTCCAGTGTATGCGGAGTTGTGTCAGGAGATTAACATGGGACCATAGGATACTTCATACTTGGAGCATCCACTTACTCAATTCGTTGACCAATCACTTATAAGGGTACATAAGATATGCATTTTAAGTGAGATTTTTTTAAAATGATTTATATTACTGTGCTTCGTATGATTTAAATTGATTATTCTAACATCATTTTTTGTCTGTGCAGATGACATTTTCAGGATGAGTCAAGGGATGAGTGATGAGAAGTTACAGGACATCTTCGCATGCATGTCTCCAGACCAGCTTGCCAGATTCAGAGAGATGGCAGACCAGGACCTATCTCATTCTTCGTCAGGGCGCTCTGCTAAATCTGCTTCAGCGCGATCGGATGCTTCGGCTTCGAGCAGACGATCTTGACACTCACGACTTGGGCCACAGGGAGGGAGTGCATCGAGATCAGGGGGATGCTGCTGTGGAGACACGGATGTGGTGTCTCCGTCTCGTTGTTCAGCTGGAGCTGCGTCACCTCCAGGATTTGTCACACCTGTGGGGACGTCTACTCCAGTTACTCCGGCTTTTGCGCAGTCGTCAGGTGGCACCCCTTTGGGTGCCACTCCAAGAGAGATTACCCCTGTCGGTACACCGGATGCAGAGGGGTCTCCTGGATATGCCCAGGAGCGTGGACGCAGATGGGAGAGGACCCATCTTAGGAAGACTCCTAGGGGTTATGGATATCTGGTCAATAGTAGGTCAGGAGCCATTATCATGAATGATGAGGGGAGGAGGGTGATGGCTCGCATGAGAGAGTTGTGCCAACAAGTTTTTCGGCACGTCTTGGATCATTGGAAGAACATACCAGAGGGGAGCAAGGACTACATAGTAGCATCCTTGCACGAGGAGTTTCTGGTGCCAGCCGCAATAGATAGATTCTCTACGGGCTGGATGATGGATTGCATGCATGCATACATGTCACATAGACGATCCGACACACGCAAGGCAATCAAGAGTGGGGCTGCAAAGCCTGAGTGATTAGATGCAGACGACTGGCGCCGACTGAGGGAGGAGGCTATAGATTCTCCAGGACGTTGGAGTCAGCAGCGCGAGGCGGTGAGGGCATGACTCGAGGCCGGAGTGGTCCATCATCTTGGGAGTGGCGGCCACAGGACATATTTAGAGGACTTTGTAAGTTTTTCTTTTTTTTTTTGCTTGTTTGTTTTTTTGAAATATTCTTTGTACTGACAATCATGTTTCTAACAGTTAGCATTTTGTTTTCTTTGCAGCACTCCATTACAAATCGTGATCCGTCTAGCCTTGAGACTCGATATGCAGAGAGGCACGGTCTCACTACATTGATCGACTGATTGTATAGACGCAGCGGCCCTGTAAGTCACTCATCTTTCTTGTCCGTAGTTACCATGAGATATTTGAATGCATTATTGTATAGTGGACTGATGTGTTGTTTCTTTTTCTACAGAGTCCATTCAATGCTCCTTTGCAGCGGGACGAGCTTTCGGGGGACGAGGATTTGTAGCTCGCCCTTGGATCTCTGGAGCTCACACACCTTTATTTTTGAGTCGTCTGATCTATGTAGACATGTTCTATGTATTAGTGATATCCTGTCATGACTGTACCAATCGCTTTTTATGCGATCATGTATTTATTTCATGTATCAGTTTTATGATTTCAGTATACATTCTTTTGCAAGCGCTTTGTACACAGTAGTGCAGAAACTATTTTGTATGGCTCTCATAAAGCACACAGTGCTAGCTGCCCTGCCACAAATTTTTTTTTATCCCTATTACGGTCGCTATTAGTGTCGCAAATTTACTGCTCGCGTCGCTATTGGCATCGCTAATAGCAATGCCAATAGCGATGTTTCTATGGCATCATTAATAACGATGCTTTTTGCGATAACGGGGAAAAATTTTGTTGTTTGTATTTTTGTCGCTTTAAGCGTCGGTATAAGGCCTATATCTTTTAGTGAATGAGTAAGTATTTTCATTTCCTTTAAGGACATGTGCCCAAGGTGATGATGCCAAAGATATACATGTGGAACTATAGCTACATAGACAAAATATAATCTACAAATCTAGATACAATCAAGGGATATAAACTTCCAGACTTAGCACTACATGCCTGTTAACCTTAGCATAAGAAGAAAGCAGAAAAAATGAAAAAGCACAAGATGGGAGCTAAGAGAGGTGGCCCAGAAGGAAATCAGACACAACAAAAGAAGCAAGAAGGAAAACAACCGAAAGTGCAAGGGCAGCCTCAAAAGCTAAGTCAAAGGCAAAAGTGCATTTTTAAATGCAAGGCACCCCTAAAACTTTTTGTAAAAGACCGCACTCTAGGATCTCACCCGTGCAAATTGTAAATGGTTAGAGGCACAATTTGAGACAATGCCAATAGGGAAAGAGGAGGAAAAGGGCTGGAGGAATGGGCCAAGCCCAACCCAAAAGGAATTTAGGGTTTTGTATATAAAGTTGAAAAGTGAATGAGGAGCTCAATCTTGTGTGTGGCCAAAAGTAGCTCTCCTCTTCTTCTTCTTCTTCTTCTTCTTCTTCTTCTTCTTCTTCTTCTTCTTCTTGCTTGCTTGAGCTTATGCTTGAGAGAGGGAGTGTGAGAGTGTGAGGGAGTGAGTGTGTGAGGGTGAAGGGAATGTGGCAGAGAAGCTCCTCTCTCCTCTCCTCTCCTCTCCTCTCCTCTCCTCTTTTCTTCTCTTCTCTTGCTCATGGCAATGGAGCTTGGAGCATGGAGCTTGAGGATCGAGCTCACTTGAAGCTTGCACTTGGATCATGCATCTACAGGAGTGCTTAGGAGAGGAGGCAACTCAATCGGGCATGGAGGTAGGCTTACTACACTTGTAGAGAGAGAGCGCGCATCAACTATGTGAGAGGTAGCCATTAGTGCTCGGCTTGAAACACTTGAAAAATAAGCAGTCCGTGGGTCTTGTGGTGATTTTGCCTCTACATTTTGGTTTCGTTGCTGAGACCACAAATTCAAGCCTTGAGTGCTTGCATGCTTCGAATCGACCATTGAAGTAGGGTTTCATCCCCAAACCAGTGCTTGATATAGGTAGGAGATCTAAGCACTTTAATCTTCAAAACATGTAAGTATTTTAGTTTTGTGGTGACTAGGCAAGTAAATGAAGATTTTTGGTTTTCTGTTTTGGATTTATGTTGCATTCAGAGTAGATTAGGACCAATAAATTGCAGGGAAACCGTAGGGTTTTGCTGCTGTGAAACAGCAAGAATAGGGAAAAGAAAAAGGCAAAAGAATGAGTATTGGGGTTTAATGCATGCAAGACATGGAGTTGGAAGGTTGAGGTTGGCTGGGCAGGACCCTAAAAGTCCAAAACCAATAGGGAAGAGCTTATTTCTGCACTTCAATGTAAGAGAGAGGGCTTGAGAGAGAGAGAGAGAGAGAGCGCTACAGGTATAGAACGAATCGAGTGTGCTGATTTCGAGTCCGATCCTTCAGTCCAAGTACCTCCAGGCCTTCCTCATGTTCTAATCATTGGTTCTGGAAGGTTATAGATTAGGTGGTCAACCCTAGGAATCTCCAATATCGATCCCACCGGCATTCATGTTTATGCTCGCCGTAGTTGGGGACCAATAGTTTGCGTCCAACTCCCAGAGTCAAACCAGTCGAACTGTCCGACTAGTAAAATTGGATTGTTTGATTCCCATAGTAGTTGGACCAGTCGGCGGACCAAGACTGGTGGTCAATCACACAAGGACCGTCAGACCAGTGCCATTCGGATGACCTCATGTTCGGTTGGACAACCCCACCCAAACATGCCATTCAGACCACATCGAGCCAATCAAACACACCCAATTGGACTCAGACCATCTGACTCCCAGAGTCGAGCCAATCGACCAACTGAGTCAGACTACCCGAGTTGGGACCAAGACCACCAGAGTCGGACCATTTGACTCTGGGAATTGGACCAACATGGCAAAACATAAATAGGACAAATTTACCAGCCTCTAACCAAAACCAACTAAACAAGACCCCAAAAACCCCTTGAGATAAATGACTCGACTTACAAAAGTGAAGAACACGGGAAATCCTGACCCACGGCCTAGAGGTAGCCTCTAGTGCCCTAATCGAGAGTCTAACCTCACTTAGAGCTAAAACCAACTCATAGATCCTAAAATTACCCTAATTGAGTAGAGAGGAGCAGTAGAGATCCTAGACAATTCTTAGGAGCAGCCAAGGAACGCACTAGAGCCACATTAGGCTGCGAATGAAAAAGGGGAATAGCGTGAGTTGCATTTTTCATTCTACATTCACACCCCACATCAATTTTACCACTTGAAGTGCAATGAAAAACTGAAAGCTTGAATTTGCATAGTGCACAAAAGAGAGCATGCGCACACATCCACAAAGTGAGTTTAAGTTGAGAAGTGTTTGTAAATAATAAGAAACTCACTGAGACCTAGCCATCAAAATGAACCCACAAGTAGGAGAAGACCCTAAAATGTAGCCGGGTGATCGATACCCCAAGTGTAGGACCAAACCAGGACGGACACCATTGGAGAAGTGGATCTACCCAACTTGATCAAACTCATCAACAAACTAGTGGAGCACAAGACTGTAAACAAGGTAGAGTCAAGCAATAACCACGAATGGGATGAAAAACTTGACCTAGGTGATTTCCCAATAGAAATCCAACAGCTAGTCACCAATTACAATCTAGAGACCCAGAGAGACCACCACAATAGGATGTCTGAGGATATCATAACAAACCTCGAAGAGGAGAGGAGACTAGAATGGGAAGCTTTGCGAGGTATAGTGAACTTCAATCAAGAGTATCAAGCCAAGAACTTGTGGTAGAGCATAGAAATGCTCGATATTCAAAGAGTGCTAGCCCTACCAAGCAAAAATAGGACATGCCTTAATGCAGAGAGGGAAAGAGCACTGGAAGGAGATCTTACACTTAGTGAGCTTCTTATGAAGCGATTGCTAGATAACACTTCTATCGAGCAGAGTGCCGCTGCAATGGCAACCTCGTTGCTTGCAGGATTAGGAGTTAACCAAGGCTCTAAGAGCCAATTAAGAATCCATGTCATGGCTAAGCAGTTAGACAAGTACTAGCCAAACGATGACCCATATAGTTTTGTAGAGCAATTTGAGCAGGTCTGCGAAGCCAACGGCCTCACCGATCTTACTCTATGCTCAGAAGCTTTCAGTCTATGCTTAGGAGATAAGGGCAAGACCTGGTACACGAGTCTGGATGCTACTGAGCAAACTGACTTTAACAAACTCAAGGGCCTCTTCATCAAGAGATTTTCTAAGCCTAAGTAATCTGACAATCTTCTAATGCGACTGATGAACGTCAAGTAGAAAGACAAGGAGGACATTAAGGACTATGTTACTCACGTACGGAGTCTCTTTAAGAGGATTTCGACCAATGAATGGCCAATGAAGAGAGCTATATCCATGGTGTTTATCAATGGAATCCACATCGATAAGGCCTTAGCAATCAACTCAAGTTTGCAGAGAGATGCACTGGTGAGAGTCTTTGAAGAAGCTATACGAGTGAACAATCAACTAAAGGAGAGAAGCTTCACGAGTGTGAATTGAGATGAGGATAGGTCTAGAACTTCCGAGAGAGTCACTACATGTAGCAAACGATCAGCCTAGACCACACAAGACAAAGGAAAGGCCATTGATTAGAGCCAATTGACCAAGGACCAGAGCCAAGAGGTGGCCGACGAAAATGGAGCTAGCTAGATTGTAGGAATTAGTGAGGAGACCTACACGGCCTCATGTACAATGAGTGTATTGTGGCGGAAGCCACCTTCCAGCTGAGTGTCAGGACCCTAGGTCTCGACCTTGTGCTAATTGTGGTAGGTTTAGTCACGATGCCCTGCATTGCAGGCTACCAAGGAGACTCCCATAATCACAACCATACGGACAGCCTTACCTAGTGAATAGACTGCAAAACTTCTTCGAAAGAGGAGCCTCGTTAGCTCTCCCTGATGATGCCAAACCAACTATTCTTAGGATGGAGATAAACCCTATAGGCATACCTAGGCCACCTAGACCCTGCGTAACCCATCCATCAAGTGGCACTCTATTCCACTAGGTGGAGGAGCTGAACGACGAAGAACCTTATGTGCATCCCTACATGTTGTATGACAAAGAGGGCAATGCAATCCTTATAGATTTCTAACCTGTACTGGTGATGGCATTGGGTAGAGGCAAAGGCTTTGGAGGAGAGACCCAAGAACCAATCTTGTGTTGGACTTGTGGACACCCACGACATATCTCCTCAAGCTGCTCTGAACCAGAGCAGGTTAATCACGAAAAGGCTGATCTTAGATGCCCAAAGTGTGGAATCACTCATCTTTTTGCCAAATGCCCTAAACAAAGACCACCCTCCAGTGCGGCAAACGAGCCATCTATACCATTGGGGCTGTTCAGAGTTGAGACACTTAGTGGAGAGGACACACCCATCCCACAGCATGTCATGACCTATGTGGTGTAGACAAAGCAAGCTTACATATCATTGCCTAGACCGAGTAACTTAGACACAGCCTTACAATGGGAAAGAAAAGTCGAAGGCAAAGGAGAAAGAAAGCTGATGCAAAGGTCATGCTAAAAACAAAGAGTGCCACGACTTTACCTACCGGAAAAAAGGTGACAGACGCAGAGGAAAAAACATCAGTTCCAAAGATGACTAAGAAGGGGAGTGTGAAGGTTAGGGGAGTAACCCAACCCAAAGCACCAACTTGAGGCAATCAAAAAGGTCAAGGAGTGGGTCAAGGAATCCCAAGAGCACCTAAAGGATGTTGAGCCCTTATTGGAAGATCAGATTGATGATCTCTCAGATGTAAGCACGCTAGTCTCACCTCCACGACCAAGGTCAAGGAACATGACTGTACCACAAGTAGTGCCACTTAAACAGAGCCTGTATGCTATGAGGCAACAGACCAGTCAAGGCCTTTGGCCAAGAAACGTAGAGCTAGGAGAGAGGTAAGCAGTCAATGACCTCCTCAAAATGCTAGTGACTCTAAGCCTAGGAGATCTGCTTAGGTAGCATCCGACACTATGGCAAGAACTGAAGCAATGGATTGAAGGACCAATGGAGCAAGGAGCAACTGATCTACACAATCATGACGTAGTAACTCAGATACCTAGTCTAATGTTGCACTCAATGCCGAAGTCCTTGCACGTCAATTATTTTTGGGAAGGCACCAAAATGCATGTAATCTTACTAGTCCTAGCTTTGGGAGACACCACGAGAAAGGGGATTGTATATATAGGAGTAGGAGTTAATGTGCTAAACCACGTGGTACTCTAGGACTGGGGTAACCCACCTGTTGAGAATGCTAGGTTCAATGTCACCCTAGCCAATGGAATGAAAATGCGGCCATTTGGAGTGTTAAGGAATTGGCCTTTGAAGATTGCAAGGATCCAATTCTCTGTTGACTTTATAGTCATGAAGGGAGTGGACTATGACATCCTGCTAGGCCAGCTCTAAATGCACAATGCACGGGTCATAGAACACTAGGGTAACAGTCTTATCTTCTTAGGCAATCAAAAAAAGGTAGTAAGAGTAGATATAGATATATGGAAGACCGCACCGGTCGACCTGGATGCCATCTCCACCATAAGGGTGACGCGAAAATTAGAAACTCTTATGGGCCACTCACAAAGTATATCCGTTGGCTAGAGGATGAGCAAGATTGGATGCATGTACTTGCTATAATCGATTTTCCATTCTTAGATGAGGAAGAGGAGTACAAGCAAATGGCGGAGAAAGAGAGAGATCCCAAGAAGGAGCCTATAGTGCCGCTCTGCATGATGGCTAGAAGCCCTTTGTAATCAACCCAAAACCTATCACAACTTATGTCCCTAGCAATAGGCCAGAACTCCAAGAGGTCTTTGAGTACCTGATGGGCATGATAGCTGGCAACCCTGTCGCTAACCTCAAACCTCTCAACAATCTCTTAAATGAACCCAAGTGGACTAAGATGCACAACTTGAACTTAATGTATAATCGGGCCTTAGTCACCAATAAAAAGGAAACTTGAAGGAAATAAATGCTCTTCTTTGTAATTAAGTGTGTTATTCTTCCCTAGAAAGTGTAATCAATTCCTACTCACCTTTCTGCAAGAAATTACCTTTGAGAACACTAATGGTGAACTATGACATTATGACAAGTACCCACTATGGCAGGCCAAGGTAAAAGTAGCAAACTCCCATTTTATAGAAGAGGAATCGAGAAGAGTTGAGGAGGAAGAGGTGGAGCTCAAGAAGAAGGAGGAAGAAGAAATAACTCTCACTGTCTACCTCTCAGTGGAGCAACCTTCAAGACAAGAGGAGTTGGCAGCCATGATCCCACCTTAACATGAAGGTCCAAGCGCCAGCTCCAAGGCACCCAAAGACCTACCACCCCCAGTGACTAAGGCAGAACCCGAATTATAAAATATCTTAGGGGAAGGGTATGGCAACTGTGCTAGAGCATTGCAAGGGATTTTATAAATCCTTAGCTTGCTATTGGAAAAAAGTATTGTACTCCATGAACCAAGGGTAATGGCAGTTGCTCCTTCCGGACAAGAATCCTCTTGAAGGACACCTCCAGATGTGAGCTAGTTATTGATAGGTGATTGTTAGGTCAATTAGGAACCTTGGAGTTGGTCCTCCATGGGTAACGGCAGGACACTTTCCTTGCAGGGTAGACCTAAGGTTAACTAGCCAAAAATCCGATCATTTTGGTTAGAGTACGGATGGCGATGACTGGAAGATAAACTCTAGGTGACTACTAAAACATTACTCATTACGTAATCAAAGGCAGGTACTTTACACTTTGTCCTACTCTCTACTAGCACTTTGTCGCCTTCTGTAAGGGCTAGTTGGTGCACTAAGGTGCTCACTTTTTCTTCGCTTTTGTTTACCCAGTCATCTGCTTTTTTTTCTGATATCTTCTAGGCTTTCGTTGTGCCTACAGGCTAACACCCTTAATTGTCTCTCCTATTCTTCAATTTCTCTTTCCAAGCGTTGTTTTCTTCAAGATCTGAGGCTAGCTTTTGTTCCAAATTTGTTATATGCTTTAGGTGTCGTTGGCTTCTTGCTTCTTCTACTACTGCTAGCTGCTTTGTGGCATCTTGGAGTTTTTCATTTTCTTTTTGTACATCCTTGTATTTGTCTCGGACAACTTATTCCCTTCAAAATAAGTCACAGTATATATTTGGATCCATCTAAAGTCAGAATTAAGTCATCTAAACATGATACTAGAGATTTCAAACTATTCTAGTAAACTAGTCCTACTTCCTGTAAATCCTGTAGAGATTCTGTAGTCTTTTTTTTCCCATGCGTGGACATGCAACATAAATCAATTTTCTTTGGAATGTATATGCACATTGTTTATTAAAATAAACTAAGTAATGGGGGCATTACACAGAGGTTGCACATGTGACCTTGGAAGGCCAACAACGCGCCTTCCTCCAGACTCTCTTGGTGGACGCCACGCAATCTAAGGAAGAGGAGGTCATTGAGTCCTTAACGAAAAAGCTGGAGATCACTCGTAGGGCTCTAAGGCATGGGCTACACATCCAAACACAAATTGCAGGGCCCACAAAAGCAAAGCCACCACAACATAGGGGACAAGAGAGGCGAAAGGCCGACTGAAGACACAAAACCAAGTTTTGAAAGGGGAGAACAACAAGCAATGGCTCCTTAGAGGGAAGTTTTTACAACAAGGATGCCCCCACCACTCTTGTTGACCTCCAATGTCGGCCAAGTTATCTATTCTATGACTGGATCAATGTGTGAAACAAAAAACAATACCAAGGTCACAGTCACATTGCACCTAGGGGTTCTCAAGTTAGCAACGCTTGCTGGCTTCGATCGGCCTCCGTCTCTAAACCCCTAGCCTAGTTTGATTCCCCACATCATGCTTGGGGCACATCAAGGGCAAGACTTCCAAACCTATCTCCCTAAGCCGCACATCGCACCTCCAACAATGCACGAATTGGGTCCTCAAGTGTGGGACAACACCCAAGCTTGTGACCTAACTCCCAGTTCCACTAGCACGAGCACAATGCACCACATAGTAAGGTAGACACACCCCCATGTAGTGCACCTTCTTTTCTTTTCAAGTACAAACAAAGGCCGCAACCCACCAATTTCGGAGGTCCCATTATCCATGCAATACATTCTTGGCCCCCACCACCTCAATCGGTTAATCAACCTCTCCCCAAACCAATCCTCACAAGACCCCATCATCATCGACTCACACAAGTGCCCTTTTAAATCATCGAACCTTCATCAACTCAAAACCACGTGTCTTGGAACCAACACCCATCTAGGAGGGGGGTAATGTTACATGATATATCACCATGCAACCCACACAATGCAAAGGAAAACCAAGGGAAGACCCCATCAAAAAGTGAATGAAAAAGCTCATTCTGCTCAAGCAGGCACACTAGAGGAGAAGGCCATCTCTAAACAATTATGGGGGAGCTCTAACTACCTTGGCGAGGTCCTCTCAAGGATGAAGGAGGTATTGTCAAGGATGAAGGATGTCCTCTCCAGAATGAAGGAAAGCACCAAATATTCTACTAATGCTCTCTCACGGGTGAGGGAGCATGATGGGACCTAAAACGGGCCGACACTGGCTCATGCACTAGCCGGACCTCTATCATGTGCTCAACAACCCCACGGCCTCGCGGCCAGGAGCGTGGATGACACATACATCATCTTCCTAAACATCTTGTGTTTGTATCACGTCTCGTAGTCCAACTCTAACCCAATTAACACTCCTTAGAGGGAGTCCCTAGCACATTGCCAAATAGCACGAAGTACAAACATAGGAGGTCCTCCCACGGCTGACTGCCGCTATCTCACTGTGACTCTCCTACACCTTGGGGATTGGCCCCTCGATGCGTCACTAAACATATATAAAACTTCGCACACATTTCCACTCAAGGTACCAATTGATCGTATCCAGGGATGTACCATACCTCACTTTCTTTCCCTTAGACCCAACGCCTAGCCTACAGCTTGGGACAACCTTACTCACTCAACGTTGGTCACGATCTTCTAGAAAGCAATTGCCATGCATCCAGGAGGTATTGTCTGATACCCTTTATCATTTTATGCTTCATGAAAATTGTGAATGTCTATGTGCTCAAACAGTTAAGAAAATCAGCATTGGTGCACATGTGGAAAACATTTCTTTCAATGATTTTGACTATTGCTCGCATGCGGCGTTGCACGAACCTAGCACCGATAAACCCTCGTGCTACTAGGTTCTTAATTTTTAATTATCGACCAACCTAAATGGTATGCAAAAAAACCAGCAACCTTTTCATCATTTCATTCAGCATTTAAACACCTTTTATACACTCTACCCCCTCACCCGTTTAGGTTGTGCATGGTGCATAGGTTTAGGGTTCATTTTCCACATTTTCATTGTATAAAAAGCCATAAAAACTCACTAAAACATAGAGGTAGTGCTGAACTGAGGCTAAACCTCATACTTCAGACCCCCCGTACATCCACAAACATGAATCATATTTTTCCTTAATTTTCGGCACTCAAAATCCATTTTTTCTCTATTTTTTCCCCATTTTCCCTATTTTTTGGTATTTTTTCGCAATATTAAATGACTAAAAATACAAAATGAGTTGTGGGCTGTGGCCCTTAGGTTCGTTTTCAGCACAAACACAAATTTAGTTGGTGTGTCTTATTATATTTTCCATTGATATCTCAAAAACACCCAATTTTCCCATATTTCGCGTGTTTTACGGGTTTTACACTATTAATTTCATCCACAACACTTATGATTTTCTGATTTTCTGATTTCAAATAGTTGGAAGACATTGCAAACAACATTATAATGCATAATCATCCCATGGGAACAAGTATTCATGAAGCAAATCGCATAAAACATCAATTTCCTTTGTAAAAATGAGATTACCGTTCTTTGCGGGTTGCAGGTTTTTATTTGCCATATCTCGGGACTGATTTCCAACCACCATTAATGCTCATGACAGTCCACAATCAACAATCTTCCTTCCTCTTGCACCACGGAGCAATCCAGTCTTCATTGGACAAGCATCTGTCCTCCATTCTTCTTCTTCTTCTTCACCACATGAATCTGCCCTTAGGGGAGAGAGAGGGGGGAGAGAGAAAGACTGAAATCAGAATTCTTCATAGAGACCGCCATTGGAGGAGCGAAGCACGGCGATAGAGTCAGCATCCAGGGGGGATTGAAGCCCCATGATCATTGGCATGGGCTGTGTGCAGCAGGCATGTTGCCTCCATCAAGATAGGAGCGCAAAAATCGGCGCCATCTCTGACCACGTTTTCTTCATCTCTCTCATCCCATGATTTGGTTGTTGCATAAAATGCTACATGCCCCCCCCCAAAGGTCATGACCACTTGACCAAAGTTTGGTCCACCTTTTCAAATCTTGCCCACTTTGTGGCCATTTCCCCGTCCGGACTCCGAATTGAGCTCTGAAAAATCCTAGGCGTCCGGCTTGGCATCCCGCATTGGCCAGTAACTCTTGTCAACCCGCACAACAATCTGAAAAATTATGAAAAATCAACAAGTGTCGCTTGGGCGCCTTTAAAGCACTTTGGCGCTTAAAATCGTCCTAGGTCGAGCCACCGCCTTTGACGTTGAATATTTTTCCCTTGATATTCATAATTTTTAGCTATTTTTAAGCACTTCTCAGCACCAAAATTCCGCTCTCATTGGCGACCATGGGATAGGGCGACTCAACCCGTCGAATCCCACACCAGATCTGCACAAAAACAACCAAAGGAAGCATCAAGCTGATACAAAACAAATATGCAATAAAACGCAGCACAATGCTCACCCTACCCCCTGACAGAACCAAGGCATGACATCCACAAGGAGTAGGCCTAGCATAATCTGATAGAAGGGCCGAAGCGAGTCACTAACCAACTGCTCCAACACAGCCAAACTAAAAAGAACTATCAAAGAGGTTGCCCTAAGTGGTGGTCTGAACTACCGACCTAACTAAGGAAAACACAACTAGGAGTTCCTACTAGGCGAGGACTCCTATAGCCTGATCAAGAAGTATTTTCTTTCAGCACATTCCCTCTTTTAGGGTTTTTATGTTTCATACTCGGGTATGTAAAAAGGAGGGAGCTGAGCGTAGTGACCCAAGGAGAACAGGGCATCGGCCTCAGGACCTGTCTCGGTACCCAAGAACCTACCCAGCCCTCGCAAGGCGACACGTAATCCTTTTTTGACGCTCACTTTTATTTTCGCTCCAACCTTCCTTAATTTCTTCTCTTTTCCATTAAGAAGCCACCCCTAGGAAGACAAGGCATCGGCCCCGGGTCTAACTCATCCCCAGGAACCTACCAGGCCTTCGCAAGGCGATGATCAACCGCTCATAAAATTTTCTTTCTTTTCTTTTATTTGATAGGGGTTAGAACCCCTTTTTACACACCTCTATATATTCATTGTCTTTTCAGATGTTCAGGGTTTCTTTTCCTTTATCATCATTATTTTTCTTTTACAAGCTCCTCTAACAGCCTCACAATTAACAGGAACTCCTAGAACGGCTGCCTAGCAGGCTAGCAGAACAGGGTCACTAGAACTCCCTTCTAAAATAGGTCTTTCAATGCCTGATAATGTCTTTACAGGAGGAAACGACTACTCAGACCTCATTCAAACATACTGAACCTAATCCTGGGACTTTATGCCTTGGACGTCGGTCCCCAATAAGAAACGAAAAACCCCCTTAACAAGTACACAAACACATATAGCATAAAAACCACGGTACTCATAAAGGAAAGATATCACCTGGATAGGGCCACAAGAAGCGTCGATGCCGCAACAAGGCTCCCTCCAGCTCCACGGAATCTGTCAAGCACAGGACTCAAACAAGAAACCATTAACCGTATCTGTACTAAACAGACAACTGGCCCTCTTGGCCTAATGAAATAAAGCACTTCACTACCAAACTGAATCGGCCCTCTTGGCCTAATGAAATAAAGCATTCAAAACCTCGCAACACTGGGCCCTCTTGGCCTAACGAGATCAAACAAAGTAGCACCTACACACCCTTCCCTAGAAGAATCCAGATATACAATAAGAAGCTCCCTTCCAAGGAGGAAAAACAGGCTCGTAGCCCTAAACTAAATGCATAAGGTTATGACCCATCCCTTCGGCATATAGAGCAAGAGGCGTACACATAATATGTTGTCTAATTAACCTATGGGTCCCAGATAATAATGGTAGATTGGTCTCGGCTACTCTTTGCATCACCCATATCAACCATCATCTGCCATATATTACATGTTCTGATAACATCCCCCACAAGCGACTGGGTCCAGTTTCATCATTGATCACAATATCCAAACTACGACCACAATTGAAGAAGAGGTCCTCCTCATAAGCAAATTTGCTAATGAATCCGCAAACTGATTCCAGTAACGTGGAATCAGCTGAAAAGACACTCTCTCAAACTCCTCTAGTAGGGTCATAGCAGTCCAATGATACATACAGAGAATGGGGTTCCGCACTGTGTATGTCCCATCTAGCTGATTCAGGATCAATTGGGAATCCCCTTTTACTAACAATCGACGAATACCACATTGTTTGGCAATATACAGTCCCATAATCAAGGCTTTATATTCCGCCATATTGTTAGTGAATCCTACCCCGAGATAAGCAGCTAACTTCATCGTAACTCTACGTCGGGGATCTCGGATTACTACTCCAACACTTCCTTTTTTATTAGATCCCCTGGATGCTCCGTCAAAATATAATGTATACATCCACAATGGGTTTACACAACCGGCCATCGCGAACTCCTCTATTCGTAATTATGGTAATCAAAGTTTAGCATATTGAGAGGATGAACTGACGGCTCCATCCCACCTTCTTCATCGAACTCAACAGGGATACTCGTTAACAGCCGTAAGCAGTGATGGTGGCAGAAGACTTTGATCTCCCACACAAAAGTTCCGTCTTCTTGCTCAATCACTTTATACCCTTTGCTCCAATAGATGATTTTCCCCTGATGGTATCTTTGCTCCAGATATGGGTGCTCCAAATATGGGATTAACCGACCCATCAACCAGCTTTAAGCTCTTTTCCGCAGGTCTCAGATTATTCCTAGCATGGGCCTGCAATGCATTTCTTTGTATTAGCAGACTTAGAAGTAATAAGGTTTAATCTTATTAAGATTAACCTTATTTTTAAACTCTACTCCCTCTAGATAAGCTAATAGGGTTGTAGACTGATTCTTCCCTAACCTAACAATCTTGTAGGGCCCATCCCATTTAGGCTCCAATTTTCCTGGGAAAAGCTCCCTACGCACATCATAATACAAAACTAGTTGCCCCTTCTTAAAGGTATACTTCTTCGCTTTCAGATTATGCAACTGTTTCATGCGACGTTTAGCTACCTCTTGATGTAATAGACTTTGTAACTTAATTTCATCTAGGTGCGCTAAGGTCGTAAATCGCTCTAATAGGGCATCTTCACTACCCAAAGAATGGTTTATTGCGAATCTAATGGTCGACAACTCAATTTCTAAGGGTAAAATGCACTCTTCACCATAAACGAGTTTGAATGGCATGTGGCCAGTGGCTCGCTTAAACGTGGTATTATATGCCCATACTGCCACATATAGCTTCTTATCCCAATCGCGTTTCTTTTCAGATACGACTTTCGATAGGATACCCACAATCTGCTTGTTGGTACTTTCAATCTGCCCATTTGCCTGCGGATTATAAGGGGTCGTTTTATTGTGCTTGATTTGCCAAGCCTCAGTCAAGCTTTTGATCACCTTGTTCAGGAAATGGGTTCCACGGTTCGACATTAATTCTTTCGGTGGACCAAAACGGCATATTATCTGCTCTAAAAGGAAACTAGCAGTTTCTTTAGCATCATCTTTCCTTGTTGCACATGCTTCTGACCACTTTGTCAAGTAGTCAGTTGCTACAATAATATACCTCTTTTGCGCAGTCGACAACGGAGTAATAGGACCCACAAAGTCTATTCCCCACTTCTCAAATGGAAGTATCGCCATAATAGGGGTGAGTGGTCTTTTCCTATTCTCTCGACTATCATGTCGTTGACAAATATCGCATCTCTTAACATACGCGAACGCATCCTGGAAGATGGCAGGCCACCAGTAACCTGCTCTTAAAGCCTTTTGTGCTGTAAGCCGCCCAGCAAAATGACCTCCGCAAGCGGAATCATGGCACTCTTCCAAAATGAATGGCATCTTGTCCCTGCATCACACATCGGCGATAGATGTCATCAACCCCTTGCCGATATAATGTACCTGCGATCAAAGCAAACTTTAATGCCTGTTGCTTAATTTTCCTTCTCTTAGCTTTAGAAAGTTCGGATCCAGCCTCTCCTGTTGATAAATAATGCGTTATTGCAGCATACCAGGAGGGAATAGACGCCGTATCTATCTTAAATAATGACTCCATGTCACTACCTTCAACCACAGATTCTTTCGGCTCCCCAAAGTCCACAAGACATTCCACAATGCCTTGCAACCTTGGTGGCTTACTCCTGATTTCATAATCAAACTCCTGCAAAGTGATTAACCACTTCGCTAGACGATCAGGCGGCTGCAGCTTATTCATCAATAATCGAAGCCCCTCCGCCTTCGTATAAAGCACAACTTTCTCATAGAGAATATAATGCCTGAATTTCTTAGTCCCAAAGACCATCGCAAGACACAACTTCTCCATGTAGGTATAATTGATCTCGGATACCCCCAGCTTCCGGCTAGCAAAAGCAATCGGGTGATACCACTTTTCTTCCCAAATTTGGACTAAACAGCAGCTGATACTATACATGGTGGTTGCTGAAAATATATAGAATACCTCACCTCTTTTAGGTGCTTTTAAAACGGGAGCTTTTACTAGCTCCTGCTTCACATCCTCAAAAGCTACCTTACAGGGGTCACCCCATACAAACAAACAGCTAAAGGATAACAGATTTGTAAGCGGCAACATTCTTTCTGCCAAGGCGTTTATGAATCTACGGTAATAACCAACCGAAGATAGAAAGCTATGAACTTCTTTCGGAGTGCGTGGTGGACCCATGGCAACTATGACTTTGACCTTCTCGGGATCTGTCGCAATACATACCGAACTGACCACATGGCCTAGTAATAGCCCATAAGGTACACCAAAAACACACTTCCGTGGGTTTAGAGCGATGCAAAATTGCCTACACCACTCAAAACATTTTCGCAAAATAATCAATGGCATTTCTCTCACAGTGGCGGCCCCTAAGTCATCAATAAACACCTTCAACTCTTCAGGGGATATGTCACTGAATGTCTTATCTGTTGTTCGTTGCCACGAACCCCGTGCATTGCATAAACCAAAGGCCATCACATGGTACGCAAAAGTACCAAAGACAGTAATAAAAGTTGTTTTCAACTTGTCCTCTTCTGCAATTGCCATTTGGTTATATCCTGCAAAGCAATCCATAAACGAATATATCTCCCTACCCGCTACTTGGTCCAAAATCTGGTCAATAAATGGCAACGGGTAGTAATCCTTAACCGTTTGCTTATTCAGCTCTCTAAAATCCACACATAATCGAATTTGATTATTTTTCTTCTTTCTGATCACAACTGGTGAACACCATTCCGTGTGTTGAACAGGGAAGATTAAACCAGCTTTCCGAAGCTTCTGTAGCTCCTCATACAGCCCGTCCCTGAGTTCGAAAGGCATACGCCTTACTTTCTATCGTACAGGGTGACTACCTTCTTTCAACTGAATTGTATGGACGGCAAGACTAGGAGGAATGCCTCTAAGTTCATCATAACTCCAAGCGAAAATATCGCGGAACTCTTGGATCAAGGACACATAGTCCTCCCTTTCTTGGACACTGAGCATGGCCCCTAATTTGATTGGTCGCGACTCATCAAGCGTACCAAGGTCTAGCTCGATAACATCTACATCTCTTATATGATCTTGGGCCTCTATCAGGTCGTTCAAAGTGATCTGATAGATGTCTTCCGTGGTGGATCCCTCTTTGGACTCATCACTCGATGATGTCTCACTGGCGGATAAATCCTCTAATGTCTCCAATTCTGTGGAAGATAGAGGAGCTCTCTCACTCTGCGGGGACTCAGGATAGGCATCAATCACCACGCGCTGAGCACCTCTGCCAAATATTAACCAACCGGCGGGTATGTCGACTTGGCAGTCCGCTTGCAAGATCCAAGGTCGTCCAAGTAATACTTGGTAACTTGGACGCCCTGCAAAACGAATTACCCTAAAGTCCAACAGGCATTCTACATTTGCAACAGTGACATGGACCTTAGTAATGCAGCCTTCCGGCTGTCTCAAACTATCATCCGCCATTCTGAGAATCGTGGAGGTATCTTTCTGGATCTCAAGTCCCAACCTTTCCATCAGTTCAGAACATATAATGTTAACAGATGATCCCGTGTCGACAATGGCATAATCGACTAATGTCCCATCGACATAGGCTGCAACCCTTGGGCAATGCTTCTCAGCATGCTCGAACCAGTCATCACCAACTCGCGCAATACCCAAAGGTTCTACGATATATCCGATATGCAGGATCTTTCTAAATTCCTTGCATACTCCTAGGGAAAGCTTAATAAGCTGTAAAAGGTTCACATTTGGCTTGACTTCGCAAAGAGATCTCGCCAAATCGAATTCATGATAGTTCAGTAGAGTTCGCTTTTCACACCAAACCATCCGCTCTTTAGGTCACTAAACTGGCTTTATTGCCTCTTTTTTTACTTTCACCTTCTTCCTCGGTGGTTCCTTATCCTTCTTAACATCGGCTTTACTCTCCATGGGCTTCAGCGGTCCCCCTTCCATGGCAGGATCCAGAACTTGTGTTCCTTTGTCACCTTGTTTAGGGTTTCCGTCGACAGGCTTATCCTTGTCAGCCTCTCTACCCTTTTGACCTCTTGTAAGGACAGCTCGCAGATTAGAGGTCTTAGCGTCATTAACGTGCACAGCCTCTATCAAACTAACCCCACTACCACTAGGCAGCTCCTCCACTGTAGTTTTTGGTCGTTGGAGTATTTGTTTAGGTCCGTCTTCTTGCTGGGAATCATTTCCTTGCACACAATGATTAACAGGCCCTGGTTGTCGACTATCTCGCTGGAGGGAACTAATCTTACTCCATCAAGTGGCTGCTAAATGGCCGGATTTCCCACAAATATCGCACTTGACATTTGGGCAATTTCGTGGATAATGTTGCCCACCACACCATTTGTAGCTAAACCTCGAAGGTGCACCCTCATCTGGGTATCTACTTCCTATCAAATTTTGTTGTTTTTTAAGAAAGTTGACATCAACAGCTATTTGTCGATACTGCTCCGTAATCATGTCGGTATAATGCTTCATCATGTCCTTAACCTCGCCAAGAACATTGGAAGCGCTCGACTCATAGCCTTGATCATTACCCTATCGTTCCATCGGCCTAACAATTCGATTAGGCACTGGTTGTTGAACCACAGGCATGGTATTAGGATTAACTGCCTGGCCTCCACCATTTGGAGCCATTTGTCTACCCGTAAGCATCGACATGCTAGGGGGAGCTGGTAATAAAGGCACATTCTGCATCATGTTCCCTCTCCCATTAGGATTAGCCATCGCTATCCCTTGGCTACTACTGCCATTGGCTGTCGCCATATTATTTCCCAATGCTAGACCCATATTCGAATTGCCTTGAGAGGCATAGGCTGCTTGTAGTCGGGATTCCACTTCTTGTGCTCGTGTAATGGCAGTATCTATATCCCCCAAAGGGACACTACTCAACTGCAACTGGATATTAAAGTCCAAGCCATGCAGAAAATATTGCAATTGGGCAGCTGCAGGGATAGGAATAGAGGTGTCCAACTTATGGAAAACCTCTTTTAGTTTCTTCGTATAAGCACAAATATCCTCATGTGGTTCTTGGCGGGTCACGTTGAGTACACGCAACCAATATTGCCTACCCCTTTCAAGGGCAAACTCCCTTCAAAAAGCTCTATAAAACGAATCAATATTCAATATGGTTTCGGCTTCTAAACCATGATACCATATGGCAGCTCTTCCTTTGAGAGTCATGTTGAAGAACATCATTAAATGTCCTTCTTCTTGGATGCAACAGTTAAACATCAGCTTTTGAAACTCCTTGATATGGAGCTCCGCATCTTCCTCAACTAGCCCATTAAAAATGGGTAGCGGGTAACCTAGAGCCGGCAAATCCGTCGTTCTTGCATGAATTGCAATAGGCTGTGCCATGACGGAAATTGGATTTGCACTAGAAATAGGGGATGGTGGGGGTACACCTCGCGCACTTGATGTAGACTGGCTTATGGAAGAAAGGGGAGTACTAGAGCTTCCACCTTCTCCTAACTTACTGCTTGTGGCCCCAAGACCACTAGATCCACTCTCTCGTAAGGGTTCAGCACCGCTACGCTTAGGGGAATATCTCCTAAAAATTTCAGCACGTCGCCTAGCTCTTTCGTCTCTCTCTTGCTTTTGGATTTCTACAAGACGATGCTTATCGATGAATAACGGATCAATCTCAGTATCCTTTGGCATAAACTGTTAACTGGTCCCTAGACAACCAGGATTCGAGAACCGCCACTTCTAAGCGGCTCCTGGCAGACGCACCACTGATGGGACCTAAAATAGGCTGGCACTGGCTCATGCACTAGCCGGACCTCTATCATGCGCTCAACAATCCCACGGCCTCACGGCCAGGAGCGTGGATGACACATACATCATCTTCCTAAACATCTTGCGTTTGTATCACATCTCGTAGTCCAACTCTAACCCAATTAACACTCCTCAGAGGGAGTCCCTAGCACATTGCCAAATAGCACGAAGTACAAACATAGGAGGTCCTCCCACGGCTGACTGCCGCTATCTCACTGTGACTCTCCTACACCTTGGGGATTGGCCCCTCGATGCGTCGCTAAACATATATAAAACTTCGCACACATTTCCACTCAAGGTACCAATTGATCGTATCCAGGAATGTACCATACCTCACTTTCTTTCCCTTAGACCCAACGCCTAGCCTACAGCTTGGGATAACCTTACTTACTCAACGTTGGTCACGATCTTCTAGAAAGCAATTGCCATGCATCCAGGAGGTATTGTCTGATACCCTTTATCATTTTATGCTTCATGCAAATTGTGAATGTCTATGTGCTCAAACAGTTAAGAAAATCAGCATTGGTGCACATGTGGAAAACATTTCTTTCAATGATTTTGACTATTGCTCGCATGCGGCGTTGCACGAACCTAGCACCGATAAACCCTCGTGCTACTAGGTTCTTAATTTTTAATTATCGATCAACCTAAATGGTATGCAAAAAAAACAGCAACCTTTTCATCATTTCATTCAGCATTTAAACACCTTTTATACACTCTACCCCCTCACCCGTTTAGGTTGTGCATGGTGCATAGGTTTAGGGTTCATTTTCCACATTTTCATTGTATAAAAAGCCATAAAAACTCACTAAAACATAGAGGTAGTGCTGAACTGAGGCTAAACCTCATACTTCAGACCCCCCCAAATATCCACAAACATGAATCTTAATTTTTCTTAATTTTCGGCACTCAAAATCCATTTTTTCCCTATTTTTTCTCCATTTTTCCTATTTTTCTTGTATTTTTTCGCAATATTAAATGACTAAAAATACAAAATGAGTTGTGGGCTGTGGCCCTTAGGTTCATTTGTAGCACAAACACAAATTTAGTTGGCGTGTCTTATTATATTTTCCATTGATATCTCAAAAACACCCAATTTTTCCATATTTCGCGTGTTTTACGCGTTTTACACTATTAATTTCATCCACAACACTTATGATTTTCTGATTTTCTGATTTCAAACAGTTGGAAGACATTGCAAACAACATAATAATGCATAATCATCCCATGGGAACAAGTATTCATGAAGCAAATTGCATAAAACATCAATTTCCTTTGTAAAAATGAGATTACCGTTCTTTGTAGGTTGTGGGTTTTCATTTGCCATATCTTGGGACTGATTTCCAGTCACCATTAATGCTCATGATAGTCCACAATCAACAATCTTCCTTCCTCTTGCACCACGGAGCAATCCGGTCTTCATTGGACAAGCATCCGTCCTCCATTCTTCTTCTTCTTATTCACCACATGAATCTACCCTTAGGGGAGAGAGAGGGAGGAGAGAGAAAGACTGAAATCAGAATTCTTCATAGAGACCGCCATTGGAGGAGCGAAGCACGGCGATAGAGTCAGCATCCAGGGGGGATTGAAGCCCCATGATCATTGGCATGGGTTGTGTGCAGCAGGCATGTTGCCTCCATCAAGATAGGAGCGCAAAAATCGGTGCCATCTCTGACCATGTTTTCTTCATCTCTCTCATCTCATGATTTGGTTGTTGCATAAAATGCTACATGCCCCCCCCCAAAGGTCATGACCACTTGACCAAAGTTTGGTCCACCTTTTCAAATCTTGCCCACTTTGTGGCCATTTCCCCGTCCGGACTCCGAATTGAGCTCTAAAAAATCTTGGGCATCCGGCTTGGCATCCTGCATTGGCCAGTAACTCTTGTCAACCCGCACGATAGTCTGAAAATTTATGAAAAATCAACAAGCGTCGCTCGGGCGCCTTTAAAGCACTTTGGCACTTAAAATCGTCCTAGGTCGAGCCGCCGCCTTTGACGTTGAATATTTTTCCCTTGATATTCATAATTTTTAGCTATTTTTAAGCACTTCTCGGCACCAAAATTCCGCTCTCAGAGCACCTCCCAAGTCTCTCGCAAGGAAAGCGCAAGGCGCAATGTAATTCATTTTCTAAAAAGTGTCGGGTTTCCTCCTGTGCAAGTGGTAAAGTCTCAACGGACATAGTAAACGAATCTAGCAACTTGAAGGGAATAGGGAAATGCCATGTTAACATGGTGTCGCAACCTCGGAAGCGAGGAGGGATCCGTCCAATACCATCTTAAATTTTAAAGGACCGATCCACCCATTGTCAGCATCAAGGAGGATTAGCCCCAACACCATATTCATTTTCAAGGGCCGACCCATCCAACACTACCCCCCCAAGGGCTTGTATACAACCTCAAAAAAGCCTTCTAGCTACACCCCTCCCACCTTCCAACTACTACCCATCAGTGCCATGGGATTGGCACTAGGCTAGGAGGGGAGTAATATTAACCTCAACACAAGAAGAAAGCGAAAAAAGTGGAAAAGTGCAAGTTAGGAGCTAAAAGAGGTGACCCAAAAGGAAATCAAACACAATGAAAGAAGCAAGAAGGGAAATGGTTGAAAGTGCAAGGGTGAAGGGGAGCTACAAGCTCTACCCCGAGACCTACGGACCGCTTATTGATCAAGCATTTCAAGCCGAGCGGCCATGGCTACCTCTCACATAGCCAACGCGCCATGCCTACCTTATGAGTGTAGTGAGCTTACCTTGATGTTCGATCGAGTACCCTCCTCTCTATTGCACACCGGTAGCTCCATGATCCTTGTGGCAAGCTCAAGCGACCTCAATCCCTCTCCCATGAGCTCCATCTTCCATAGCCACGTGCGAGACAAGGGAAGAGAAGAGAAGAGAAGAAGATGGAGAGAGGAGATGGAGAGCTTCTTCTCCACGATCCCCCACTCTCACACACTCACTCCCTCACTCCCTCTCTCAAGCACAAGCAAGAAGGCAAGAAGGCAAGAAACAAGAGAAGAAGAAGAAGAAGCTTTAGCCACACACAAGAATGAGCTTCTCATTCACTTTTGAACTTTATATACATGCCCTCCCTTCTTTGGGCGGTCATCCCCTTTTTTACATGGCCAGCCATTGGCCTAAGCCCATTTCTCATTTCCCACTATTCTACTTTATCCTATTCCCAACTAATGCATGCAATTTGCACAGGGGTGAGCCTGGCACTCTTTTACAAGGATTCGGGAGCACTTCCACATTTAATGGCGCGCTTTTTACTCTTTTTCTTTCTCGAGGCGACACTGAGACTTTCTGGGGGTCGTGCCCGAACATTTAATTTTTCAGGGTCTGGTTACCGATCAAGGTGCCTTTTCCTTCTTTTATCCTGCGCCTTTTTTGCTATTTCCTTTTTTCCATTTTCCCACTCCTCTACTCCATTTTCCCGCTCCTCTGTGCTACGGTAAACATGGTAAACAAAGGGCGACCTCAAAAGCTAAGTCAAAGGCAAAATCGCATTTTTAAATGCAACACGCCCCTAAAACTTTTTGTAAAAGAGCACCGGGCTCTCACCCATGCGAATTGTAAATGGTTAGAGGCACAAGTTGAGGCCATGCCAATAGGAAAAGAGTAGGAGAAGGGTTGAGGAATGGTGGACCAAAAATGGGATGACTACACAAAAGGGATTTAGGATTTTATATATAAAGTTGAAAAGTGAATTAGGAGCTCATTCTTGTGTGTGACCAAAAGTAGCTCTCATCATCATCTTCTTCTTCTTTTTCTTCTTGCTTGCTTGAGCTTGTGCTTGAGAGAGGGAGTATGAAAGTGTGAGGGTGAGGGACCATGGTGAAGAAGCTCTCCATCTTCTCCTCTCCTCTCCTCTCCTCTCCTCTTCTCTTCTCTTCTCTTCTCTTCTCTTCTCTTCTCTTCTCTTCTCTTCTCTTGCTCGCGGCAATGGAGCTTGGAGCGTGGAGCTTGAGAATCGAGCTCGCTTGAAGCTTGCACTTGGATTGTGGAGCTACATTGAAGTGCTCGGGAGGGGAGGAAACTTGATCTGGCACGGAGGTAAACTCACTACACTCGTAGAGAGAGGTAGTGTGTCGGCTATGTGAGAGGTAGCCATTAGTGCTTAGCTTGAAATGCTTGAACAATTAGTGGTCTGTGGGTCTCAGCCGTTGAGCTTGAGCTTACCATCAATAAGTGGTATGTAGATCTTACACATTTAAAGAACCTTAGGATTGTAACAAAGATTGATGAGTGCTATATAACATTGATCGATAATATTCATGCATATGAATATTTCCATCTAAGCGTTTGCAATAACCTAGTAGACCATTATCACCATCCCCAACAAAATTAAGCAATGAAGAAGTGGAATTGAAAGGTGGATTTAGCCTAATGATAGTGTGAGGTGCCCACTCATCAGCTGTCCAGGCACGCTTTTAGCGGTCTATCGAGAAACGAATCTAAGTGTCGCTACTCGACACTCCCATGGAATGTTCCGAGTTTTATCACCTAGGGTTTTCCGAATCCACCTCGCAACAAAACGTTCACAATCAAACCCACTAGGATCGACCTGAAATTCGAGTTCCTAGTTGTCAAGGTCTCTTGATAGCCTTTTAGCATCGGGTTTTGGACATCCTACTTTACGCAGAGATACCCAATCCGAAGCACACCCATGCCACCCTTGGTTCAAAGAGAATGGGAAACGAGAGGATGCACTGCTCAACCTCTCTACCCGTAGGGCATACACCCATTCCGGTCCCCTAAAACGGCATGAATCGAGGTTCTATTCTAACAATTCCTAAGGGTCGTCGGACGTCGGTAAAACCTTGTGAGAAGCCTCTTAGTTCTCTGGGACCACCCTGCCGACCTATCGGGGGTCTGCCCACCTGCTTCCCTTGATAGCTTTAGTTTTCTAATTAGGTCCTACCACATTTATGTGCAACACTAAAATTTAGCTTCATTAATTAAGCCTTTATGGAAACAGGGTTCGTTCGCATAACTTATAGCATAGACACGAAAACAGAGCAAGCAATCTATTGATAAACAAGTTCAAACAAATTCCTTGACTTATCTTCAAGTTAATCTTTGTCTCCTACCCATACATGAGAAATTATGTATCGCTTCTGTCCAACAGAAGAATCCCTTCTGCCCTGCAGAAGTAACTAGTCCAAATCATATGGCACCACAAATTCAATCCTTTATCTAGAATAGGATCTCCCAACATACCCAAACGTTGGGGACCACGAAGGTCTTCAACTCCATCCTAGACCTAGCAAAGGGTGTCCAGAGCTCCAACTGACCAGCAAGCTGTCTAGGAGCGAGACATCATTCCTGTGGTTGGCCTTTTCACCACTCGACCTTCGGCCCATGAATCGAGCAGTGCTCTCTTTGGGTTAATCCGCGATGCGATCATGGAGGTAATCCACCTGTGCAAAATATCCTTCCTTAATTAAATCCTTTAATAATCAAGAATAAACAAGGCATTCATCCCTAATATCATTTTCCAAGAAAACATTCCTTTATTCCCATGGCGACTTGTCATCACAAACCCTTGCCATGCATTTACCATAAATCACAAGCACTTGGAATAATCATCCAAACAACAACTAACAACCAGTTGAATGTAAAAGCATTTAGGATGTTGTTAGATCAACCAACAAAAAAACCAATTGTATTCTTGCCAAACAATGCAAGAATAGTCGCGATAACATTACCATCGCATATATGTTCTTCCCCTTGGGATCAAAGAGAAATTCTATGTATAATTTACTTAACACTTGTATGCATAATTTTTAATGTCACGATTATGCCATTCAAAACCCTTGACCGATTCCTCCTTGTAATTGCTCTATCAATGAAATAGTCATATACAACTAGGTGCAATTAGCTTTCCTTAATACATGCACTTTGCAAGCTGAATCTTTTGAATACGTGAGATAAAATTTATCCCTTCCGATAATCTATACTCGTGCATCATAGTATGGGGCCTAACGTATCTAATATGAGAATCAAAACAAGCATCTATCAATTTGGAAATACATTACTTACGACCGAAACCGCAGTTGGATTGACAGTGATGCCTTCGCCCGAAGCTTCATTGTTGGTTATGGGATTGCCATCCGCACGTGACATTCTTCGCTTGGAGGCAATCGTCTGCAAGTAGACTCAAAATATTAAGAAGGTGGAATAGATTCAAGATGGGAGAGTGTAGGAGAAGATGGCTAAGTTGAGAATCAAGATAGAGGGAATTGTGCAGCCTCTCAGGGTAACTCTTCTCTCTCTCTCTCTCTCTCTCTCTCTCTCTCTCTCTCTCTCTCTCTCTCTCTCTCTCTCTCTCTCTCTCTCTCTCTCTCTCTCTCTCAAGCTCTCTCTCAAGCTCTCTCTCAAAATCTCTTGGAGGATATCCTTCTCTCTACCTCTCTGTCGCAGCCTCTTGGGGTCTCCTTATGATTTCTTATGCCTCCCCATGCCTCATATTTATAGTGAATTATAGAAGAGGGCTTGTGGCTGAGAAGTGGACCTCTTTGTGGAGGGGGATCTTGGAAAGATCAGTGATCTGATGCTCAGATCATAAATCTGAAGGTTCCATTGGCTCTGAAAGGGGGGTAAAACTCCAAGACACTTGATTAGAAATCTCTTAGTTCACTCCTTCTTTTCTTCTCTGTTCGAAGTGCTGTCTACTACCTGTAGACTGCGATCGCGGCACGCACGATTTTGCAAATCCTCTCTTTATTTTTTTCTTTTTATAAAATCTCCAAACTAACTAAAACATCACTTGCCTTTTCTTTTAAATGATATCCAGTTCTAGAAATCTCTATATCTTTTTTTGGATAATATCTAAAATAAATGACATCCAGTTCTAGAAATCTCCATATCTTTTTTTGGATACTAACTTATTATTTGACTAACTAACTTTCGAACTAACCAACTAACTTTTATTGTGTGGAAATATTACATCCTCCTCCCTTAGAGAAATCGAGATGCCCTCATCTCGAGAGAAACAGGGGGTATCATTTTGGAACCTGTGGGTTATGGGCCCACTATGCTTTTGCTACGCTACTCTGATCACTCACAGGCATGCGGTCTTTTGAAACAACAACCCATTGTATTTGATATATCCGAGTCTTGGTTACAATAGAAAATTTATTGTAGTTACATCTCATGGATATCTTCTAGGTTTTTCCTAAGCACCTGGTATATTCTGGATCACTGGAGCTTGTACAACTTCATTTCTTGTAAGCTCAATTTCTCTTCAAGTTCTGTTGGGACAATTGATGTAGTTATGTGTAATGTTGTGGCACTCAGAGCATCGGTGTTTAGGGTGCTTTGGACATTCCCTTCTGAAATGACCTAACTCCCTGCAATAGAAACATCGCGGAACTTTATCACTTGTGGTTACAAGACTCTTGGTTGTCCTTGGTAGGATTTTTTTCTTTAGACCAAATTGTCCTAGGATCCTTTTAGCAGATTGGAGTGGTCATTTATCTCGGAAACTATGTTCCTAGATTGTCCTCTTCTTAGTTCGGGACTGAGCTCCATGGACAATTGGCTTTTCTTGTAATACTAAAGAATAATTCCAAGCTTCGACATTCTAGTAAGACCTAATCTATATTAGTTGAGAAGAAACGACTTAAGAGAAATTCATTGCACATTATAACTGTCATTCCTTGCCAGAGTATCTCTAATTATTTGCAAGTTCTAGGCTCAAAATAGATGCAACTCATATTACTCAGGTTAACTGTAGTTACAAGAGTAAAGTTTATTCCAATACAAGTTGTATTGTCGACAAAATTTCTAGAATTTCTAGTCATCTTGAAGAGGTGTTGTCAGTTCTAGGTCTTCATCTTCATCTAATTCCTCTATATATCCATAGACTGCACTTGTGTAGCTTCATTTTGTTGGAGGCTCAATGTCTTCTGGACTTAGATCAGGCCAGTCTGCTTGGATGTGTCCTAGCTCATTACAGTGGAAACATCGACGGTAGAGACATCTCCTACATATGTGCCCTATCTCTCCACATGTATGGCATCTCTTACCCAGATCTCGGGAATTATCTTTGCTATAATTTTCCAATTTAAGTTCTTGGACGATTGGATTCGCTTGGAGTAATGCATCTTGCAAGTCCGTTGGATGCATTGCTTCAAGACGATGGTTCAAAGGAGTGTTTAGGCCATGGCAAAACTTGGATACTTGCTGCGCAATATCCATAGGTGGTGCGTATTTTAGTAGGGTTATAAACTTTGAGTAGTAAGCTTCCAAGGTTAATTCTAGATGCTTTAGCTTGAAGAATTCATTCATCTTCAAAGTTTGGTAGGTTGGAGGAAGGTATCGTCCACGTACAACATCTTTCAGCTAAGCCCAAGTGACATTGGCTTCGAAAATACCTTGATCCTTGCACCATTGCTTCCACCATAACCGAGCCTAACCAACTAACTTAAGTTTGGCTATCATTGCTTGATTGGTAGAAGCAGTTCCCAAAGCAGAGAAATAATCATCCATCGACTCAATCCATATCTCTGCCTTAGCTGTGACGTCTATTCCTTCTCCATCAAACTCGGGTGCCTTAATTTGCTTGAGAAGAAAGTTCTTCTCTTGAATTTCAGCATTTATGGGTGCAAGAGGTGCCTAACAATCAAGCCATACCACGTAGATTATTTTGTTTAAGATATGTCTATGAACCATACATTAATCAATCACGCATCATTACGAAGTTTGGCTCTAATACCGATTGTGAGGTGCCCGCCCATCAGCTATCTAGGCACACTTTTAGTGGTCTATCGAGAAACAAATATAAGCGTCGTTGCTCGGCACTCCCATGGAATGTTTCGAGTTTTGTGGCCTAGGGTTTTACGAATCTGCCTCGCAACAAAACGTTCACGGCCGAACCTACTAGGATCAACCTGAAATTCGGGTTCCTAGTTGTCAAGGTCTCCTGATAGCCTTCTAGCGTCAGGTTTTGGACATCCTACTTTATGCAAAGATACCCAATCCAAAGCAGACCCATGCTGCACTTGGTTCAAAGAGAATGGGAAACGAGAGGGATGCACGGCTCAACCTCTCTGCCCATAGGGCATAGTCCCATTTCGGTCCCCTAAAACGGCATGAATCGAGGTTCTATCTTAACAATTCCTAAGGGTTGTCGGACGTCGGTAAAACCTTGTGAGAAGCCTCCTAGTTCTCTGGGACCACCCTACCATAGGACAGACCCGTCAGGGGGTCTTCCCACCCGCTTCCCTTGATAACTTTAGTTATCTAATTAGGTCCTACCACATTTATGTGTGACACTTAAAATCAGCTTCATTAATTAAGCCTTTAAGGAAACAGGGTTCGTTCGCATAACTTATAGCACAGACACAAAAACAGAGCAAGCAATCTATTGACAAGCAAGTTCAAACAAATTCCTTAACTTACCTTCAAGTTAATCTTTGTCTCCCGCCCATACAGGAGAAATTATGTACCGCTTCTGTCCAGCAAAAGTATCCCTTCTGCCTTGCAGAAGTAACTCGTCCAAATCACATGGCACCACAAATTCAATCCTTTATCTAGAATAGGATCTCCCAACATACCTAGACATTGGGGGTCACGGAGGTCTTCAACTCCATCCTAGACCAAGCAAGGGGTGTCCAGAGCTCCAACTAACCAACAAGCTGTCTAGGAGTGAAACATCATTCCCGTGGTTGGCCTTTTCACCACTCGACCTTCGGCCCATGAATCGAGCAGTGCCCTCTTTGGGTTAATCCACAGTGCGATCATGTAGGTGATCCACCCGTGCAAAATATCCTTCCTTAATTAAATCCTTTAAGAATCAAGCACAACAAGGCACTTAGTCCTAATATCATTTTCCAAGAAAACATTCCTTTATTCCCATGGCGACTTGTCATCATAGACCCTTGCCATGCATTTACCATAAATCACAAGCACTTGGAATAATCATCCAAATAACAACTAACAACTAACAACCAATTGAATGTTAAAGCATTTAGGATGTTGTTAGATCAACCGACAAAAAAACCGATTGTATTCTTCCCAAACAATGCAAGAATAGTTGCGATAACATTACCATCGCATATATATTCTTCCCCTTGGGATCAAAGGGCGATTCTATGTATAATTTACTTAACACTTGTATGCATAATTTTTAATGTCACGATTATGCCATTCATAACCCTTGATCGACTCCTCCTTGTAATTGCTCTATCAATGAACAAGTCATATGCAACTAGGTGCAATTAGCTTTCCTTAATACATGCACTTTGCAAGCTCAATCTTTTGAATACATGAGATAAAATTTATCCATTCCGATGACCTATACTCATGCATCATAGTATGGGGCCTAACATATCTCATACGAGAATCAAAACAAGCATCTATCAATTTGAAAATACATTACTTCGATTGAAACTGCAGTTGGATTGACAGTGATGCCTTCGCCCGAAGCTTCATTGTTGGATATGGGATTGCCATATGCACGTGACATTCTTTGCTTGGAGGCCATCATCCACAAGTAGACTCAAAAGATTAAGAAGGTGGAATAGATTCAAGATGGGAGAGTGTAGGAGAAGATGGCTAAGTTGAGAATCAAGATAGTGGGAATTGTGCAGCCTCTCGGGGTAACTCTTCTCTCTCTCTCTCTCTCTCTCTCTCTCTCTCTCTCTCTTGGAGGGGTACCCTTCTCTCCACCTCTCTCTTGCAGCCTCTTGGGGTCTTCTTATGCTTTCTTATGCCTCCCCATGCCTCATATTTATAGTGAATTGCATAACAGGGCTTGTGGCTGAGAAGTTGACCTCTTTGTGGAGGGGGATCTTGGAAAGATCAGTGATCTGATGCTCAGATCATAAATCTGAGGGTTCCATTGGCTCTAAAAGGGGGTTAAAACACCAAGACACTTTGCTTAGAAATCTCTTAGTTCATTCCTTCTTCTTTTCTTTGTTCGAGGTGCTGTCTACTGCCTGTAGACTACGATCGCGGCGTGCGCAATTTCACAAATCCTCTCTTTATTTTTTTCTTTTTATAAAATCTCCAAACTAACTAAAACATCACTTGCCTTTTTTTAAAAATGACATCCAGTCCTAGAAATCTCTATATCTTTTTTTTAATAATATCTAAAATATCTAAAATATACTAGTTTTGCCCTAAATCTAATATTTTTGGGCCATCCAAAATATACACATTAATACTAGTGATTAATATAGCTCATAAGTCTCGTTCACATTGTAACTTATGTGAAGGGTGGCTACGGTCCTTGTCAATCCGAGAAAAATATCAAATTTATGACTCTCGATTTTTCTAAATAAAATATTTTTAATTAAATAAAAATTATTAGTTATTAATGTTAGTTAGTTTTTACCTTAGTTAGTCTTTAGTTAGTAATCTTACTAACTTATTATTTGACTAACTAACTTTCAAACTAACCAACTAACTTTTATTGTGTGGAAATATTAGAGATAGGGTCATTAGAATACACGGAACCATCTACCCAAAGATCAATATTTTTCTTTCTCTCAAAATGATATTCGGAGAAAATTGTTGTATCTAGGCCACAATTGCTACAAGGAGACTTTGCAATATCATACTCTTCGTCTACACAAACATGCAAATCCACATTCCTCTTACGATATTTCATGCCCTTAAGTTGTTCTATTAGGAAATGCAAGGTAGAAGAGAAAACGGAGTAGATTACTTTTTCAATAGAATATTGATTTGGAAGTATTATAGGGAAAAAGAGAGTATGAAAAATGCTTAGATATGTATATAATACGGTTAATCACTACTAGAGATAGAAAAGACCATGTTTGAGAGGGAAGGAAAAAAGTCACTTTTCGAGATTATAATTAGTCCGCTCTTTTGATGTGGCACTAGGAGGAGTAGTGGAGCATAAAGTGCGTATGTAACTACCTCTACAAGTCCTAGGTATCACATGTACGGGTGCTTAAAAATACAAACTATTATAGATGGCCTTTAATGCAAAAAATTGTATAGAAAATTAGCATTTCAACTTGTAATATGATTGGGTACCTTTTGGAAAAAACCATTTTTGTGAAAATTTTCTAAAAATCATTTTTGGAATAAAAATAAATATGAGTCATTGATGTGGCACTTTTGGAAGAGTGGTGCTCCCATCTTGGAGAAAGAACTAATTTGGAGGGCATTTAATGCAAAAAAGCATATAGAAAATGGTTATTTCAACTTGCAATATGATTGGATACCTTTTGAGAAAAATAAAGTCATTTTTTGAAAAAAAATTTAAAAAGTCATTTCTTCCAAAAATAATTTTGAGTTGTTAATATAGCACTTTTGGAAGAGTGGTGATTCCATCTTAGAGGATGAAAAATATTAGTTACGAGGCTGAAAAGAAAGGGAGACCCCCCCCTTTCTAGGTTAGGCCAATGCGCCCATTCTTAGCGAGGGTTTGCCTTTCTCATCAACAATTCGCTTACAAGAAAATGCCATAAAATTTGAACATGTTTTTTGAAAGGCAAAATTAAAAATTTTCCTTTCTCGAGGAAGGGGGAAAAAAATCATTTCTTGTGAAAGGTAAATTTTTGCTTTAAAATTTATTCTTATTATCATTATTAAAATATAATACTTCTAGATTCTAGACACCAAAGTAAATAGTGGCAAGTACCCAAGGCCCATTGGGGCATTGCCCAACTGCCCACTATCCAAGCCCTACAATTTCAGAAAATTTGTGCTTTGTCAAATTAATTGCTTTGAAACTTGTACCCTAACTTTACTAAAGACTCAAGAATCAAGGGAGCTACTCTCTGTGATAGTACATTTGCTCATGAAATAATAGCAAATGTCAAAGCTAGCTAGTGAATTGATAGTGAAGCTAGTTGCCATTTGGCAACTATTGTTAGTGCATGTAGTGTGACTATGCAACCTCCCAACTTGAAACTTGCAAGTTGTCAACTACTACTAGTTAGTACGTATTCGTACTAGTAACTATAGTTTACTATAAGCAAAAATAAACCTTAATACAACCTACTGTGTATACCATAGATTCTAGAATCTGCAATTTGATGACTCATAGCTCATAAGTCATTGGAGATGTGAGGCAACCAGGAGTAGGTGATAGGAGCTACACAAAGGTGATAAACAAGCATTGAGACTTGTTGACTCACCGAGTAAGCTAGATAAAATGTTAGTGTGGTTCAATTGATTAGTAATGAGCATGATTGGGCAATAAGTGTCTATCATCTTTGTCAAGACTCCAAAGTTTCAAGGTGGTGTGGACTTTGAGATCTCTTTAGCTATATATATCTATTTCTGTCTTATCTATCTTAGATTTGAGAAATGTTTTGTAATTTTTGGAGTAGGTTGAATAGGGGTTTGTACATTGTAAGACACAGATTCTTCCCTTGTTTGTCAATTGAGTCATAGAGTTGAAGGTTAAACACTAAAACTTGGAGTGAGCATCAAGAAGTTAGCAGTCTGCAACTCAAGTCACACAAAGTATATACTATTGCAACTTTACATTAGTTCAAGAGGTGCTGTAGATGGTGAATGGGACTATGTCATAGATACGGATATGCACTTGGAAATGTTGCACAATGCTATGTGTGAGGTTATATTTAATGATGCATGGAACAATCATGTATGGAATGATACAACCTCTTTGCAAAATGTCAGCAATGATGGTATGACATGTATTGATGCATTTGATGCAAATATGCCAATGAGTTTGGATCTAAATATGCCATTCCAAAATGTGACTCATAAAGGTGAGTCTAGATTACCTTCGAGTAATGTGGGGTTGGCTTCTCCTCTTAAGTGGGAAAAGAACTAATGAGAAGTCCCCCAAAAAGAAAAAGGGTGTTCAAACTTATAAGGAGCATTGAAATGTAGATTATGAATGGAGCTATTCATCTTATGATGATGAGGACCAACAAAGGGTACAATGTCTTTGGTGTACATATTTTAAATTGGAAAATTATTTTTGCACTACAAGTAGCAAGAATGTACAAAGACTTAGTCTAGAAGGCTAGAAACAATCAAAAGAACATAAAAAGGCAAAGCAAATGTGGTATGAAAAGAAAAAAAGGACCATATTGCCACTTGAAAAGGATGTGCAAGTGTGGTATACAGTGAAAGAGGAAAAAAAGATAGCGTACTTCTTCAAAAGATACATGCAATTGATTTGAGGGAAAAGCCTATTTCTAACTTTAAGGTAGATGTTAAGGAATTAGTCTTTTACTATATGCAAAATGCACCTATAGTGATTTCTTATGGTGCATACACTACTAAGCTTTTTCTCGCAGCTTAGTGTAAGGTGTACTATAATAAGATTAGTGCTGAAATGAAGGAAAGTCAATATTTTCTAGTAATGGTTGATGAAAGCATGAACATATCATGTGATTATAGGATGATAGTATGCATCACGTATCTCACAGAAAGAGGAAAAGGATCGATTTGCAATCGATTTATGAGATTGTTGGAGACAGTTGATGGATGCATATATAGGTCTTACATCATATCTCTTGGATCTTGAGTTGCATATGAAAAAACTTGTTGGCTTTGCGAGTGATGGATGTCCTATAATGATTGGTTCTCAAAATGGCCTTGTGACTCAATTTGCAAAGGAAGTTTCCCATTTGGTGAGTGTGCATTGCATTGCACATGCATAGAGGCACTAGCTACCAAGGATGCATTAGAGCCACTTTCTATATTTAGAATTTTGGAAAAGATTATTTTAAAAACCATAGAAGTGGATCAAAAGCTCTTATATATACCATAAGAAGCTAAAAGAGCTTGCCAATGCATTTCAGTTTTTCCAGTGCACGAGGTTTTGTGAATGCATGATATTTATCTCGCATGGGGTGATATTGCACTAAGATTTATGAAACTTATGCTTGCTCTATTACATCTTTTGAAGTTAGAAAGTCATGAATTATATGACTTCCTTACATATTTCAAAATATGATTCTTTTTTACACATAGTTGCATAAGTATTTCCTTATTTAAATATACTCAACTTGAAGTTCCAAATTGATGCCAGGAGGCATATTACACGGTGGATTCTGTGCCACGGTGGATTCCGTGAGGTTTTACGGTGGATTCCGTAAACTTTTATTATCGGGGCTCATACACAAAGTGGATTCTTTGTGCGAGAAGTTGATGGGGATGCCTATCCTTTTCGGGCGTTTCATTAATTTAGTGTGTATATGGGTGATTCCGCAAAATACATATTAACTTAATAAACGTTTATGAGTTTAGAGTGCGCACTCGTGATAAATTAAGGTTAGGATTGATTTCTAACCAGTTGATTTATTTATGTAGCTGAAGACTGCTAGGTATTCACTTTTGTTGGTTTAATTGTATTATTTTACTAACGATTGTGAATGCTTCAGTTGATGTGTAGAGATAGTAGCAGTGGGTGGTGGAGGAAAGCGTTGGAGGATAGCGTGTATTCGAGTTATCACTTATATTTTGATGGGCGCATGCCTTAGGCATGGTGCCTATATTTTATCATGCCTATTTATTAAGGCGTTGGATATTTATTTATTATTTTGTATGCGCATGGGCGCACGATTATGATATTTGTATTTGGACATTGTATTGGGTATACCTGACTCTTTGGGCACCCGCCCATTAGCTTTATTTCTATTTTGTGCTAAAGCAAACTCAAAAGCCAAAAGCGTGCTATTTTATAATTTGGGCTATTATTTGAGCTTGAAGATGATTAATACATAAAACACATGCTTTGTGGAGTGCTCACACAAGGCATGGGGGGAGATTGCACCCAATTGGTCTCTTGTTCATGTCGTGCATGCTTTCTACCTTGAGTTTTGTGCAAAAAGTAGAGTTCTTTTGTTCTTGGGGACCTTAAGGCGCTCACTAAGCGAGCATACAACATCCGATCTGTGCACCAGTGGTATCAGAGCGAAGCTGAGATCGAGAGCTTCCAATCGCTACCCATCTTGTGCGAAGACGGAGCTCTTGGAACGATCGAGCTCTACGGTCAGTCTCATCGCGAACGGTCGATATGGGTGGATTCTTGGCGGTCAAGAACCTCTGTTTACAGCCTCTGATCGCGAATGACCGGCCTGAAACGGCGGAGGACCACGTCAACATCTTCTTCTTCAAGACGTTTTTCCACAGAGAAAAATAGTAAGCTTCACCATATCTAAAAGTCTTAAGCTTTAACTAAAGCTTGGAAAGCTTAATAAGAAGCTTATAAAGCTTCAATTTTTTAAATTCGGCGACGGGCGGCATCACTATCTTCTGGGCGGCGACGAATCCGCCGAGGACATGAATATGTCCTAAAAATCCACGACAGTCTAAGAAGCTTAAAGCTTCTTAGTAAATCAAGTCTACTAAAGCTTTCTTACTTCCCAAGTATAAACTTACTTACTCTGCAAGTCCAGCAAGTTTCGAGAAGTCAGAACTGACTTATGCCAAAGACTCCCATAAAGACTGTTCCTGCGCAGAAGCATTGAACAGCAAAGTTATTCCCTGGAAGACTCTGTTCGCATACGCAGACTTGCTGAACCAGTTTCAGCACACGCAGAAGGACATACGCAGATTTTACGAAGATTTCAAATCCCGCAACCGCAAAAGTCGAAGACCGTGAAAGCCAAACAAAAATCTATAAGCCTTGTACACCCGACTTTGAGCTACGCTCATCCCGCTAATTGGATTTTGAGAGTGTGAGGTCTTTCGGATTTTTACAAGATGACGGAACAATATATGGATGATTTAATGGCTGAAGGCGATCTTCCTGAACCTACGATGGAACAAAAGTTGGATTTAATTATGATCCAGTTGGACGAAGAACGAAGAGCCTAGCAAGCCTTGCAAGTTCAATTGGCCAATTTACAAAGATCGACTACTGACAAAGATGGACCACAACCCGAAGATCTTATCCGACGAACCATCGATGCGACTCTTGAAGCTCAATCCATCTGCAAAGAAACAAAGATAAGTAAAAGAAATTTTAAATTCCATACTTTCAATGGAACTCGAGATGGAAAGACTGTTCTTGCATTCATCAGTCAGTTTGATGATTACTTTCATGAAGAGACATATGCTGAAAAAGAATAAAATCAAGTGTGTCACTAACCATTTAGTGGATAGAGCATCTCTTTGGTGGACCGTGGTTCGTAAGAGCATAGATTGTCCCACTACCTGGGAGAATTTCAAGAAGAAGTTTATGCAGAATTTTCTTCCTCCACAATTCCATGAAAAATCCATAAAGCAATGGGACCTTCTTCAACAAAGAGATCATGAGCCTATTTCCTAGTACACCGAACACTTTTGGAATGCCTTACTCCAACTACGCATGCTTGAAGACGTACCTGAAGCGACTCACAAGCGCAAGTATATGTCTGGATTACTTGGGCATTACTACGTTGAAGCCAATATGTTCAAGCCTGCAACTCTTGAAGATGCAATTTCTTTAGCTCATGACACTAAAGACAAGCTTCGAGGAAGAGACAAGCGTCCACAACAATTTCAAGCAAATGGTAACTATGGTTCTAAGGAATTCAATTCAAATTTTAGAAGATTCAACCAAAGTCGATTTCCTTCATCATCTTTCCGTAAAACTTGGACAAAACCACCTGCTTTGCCATCAAATACCAATCAAAACCCTAAGCCATCTTCAAAGCCAAATCCTAATATTCCTAGACTTCCTGCCATTGCAAACAATGTATCTAAAGTCAAACCTATAGTGTGTTACAAATGCCATCAACCTGGACATCTAGCAGCCAATTCGCAATCGAAGAAGCCACCTGTCCATATCAATTATCTTGGAGCAATGGAAGATGAAGAACATGAAGAAATGCCTGACTTTACGGAAGATGAGGATGATGTTACTACTCCTTCGGATACTTTACCAGGTATGTCTACTCCACATTCTTTATTGACAATGAAATGTTTAGTGCATGGAAAAGAAAAGATTATTCTGCACGATGATGGTAGTACACATGATTTTATTTCTGCAAAGTTAGTGAAATAATTCCAATTACAAACTGTTCCTACGCATTATCGCATTAAAGCAGCATTCTTAGGCACAAGGTATAATGGAACACAAGAGGTGCATGATTTAGAAATTCAAATTGGTGAATACACTGAAAGAAGGATTTTTCTAGTTGTACCATTACAATCCAGTGATATTATCTTAGGTATGAAAGTAGTAAACCTTATCTAATTTGGGTGAATGAACTTCAAGCTAAAGAAAAACATATGCACCCTAGGCATAACGAATTCCTTGCACAATTTAAAGATTGTTTTGCTGAAGATTTACCATCTGGACTACCTCCTTCATGTCCTAAAGACCACAAAATAGATTTAATTCCTGGTACACAACCACCTTGTAAAGCACCATATAGGCATAACTAGATAGAGCAGAAAGAAATTCAAAATCAAGTTGAGGAATTATTAAACAGAGGATTAATTAGACCTAGTAGTTCTCCATTTGGCGCACCTGTCTTGTTGGTAAAGAATAATAATAATACTTATCGTATGTGCATTGATTATCGTGCCCTAAATAAGATTACTGTAAAGAATAGATATCCAATTCCTAGGGTAGATGATCTTATGGATAAACTACAAGGTTCTGCCATATTTAGTAAAATAGATCTTAAATCCGGTTATCATCAGGTGAGATTAGATAGATCTGACATATTCAAGACTGCATTTAGAACACAATTTGGTCATTATGAATTTCTAGTGATGCCTTTTGGATTGACTAACGCACCTGCTACATTTAGTAGAATGATAAATCACATATTTTTGAAATATCAGCATTGTGTTATAGTATTCTTTGATGATATCTTGGTATTCAGTAAAAATGAGAAAGAGCATTATGAACATCTGTCTCTGGTTTTCAAGTTGTTGAAAGATAATCAATTGTATGCTAATTCGGAAAAGAGTGAGTTCTTTCAAACAGAAATTGAATATCTAGGTCATATTGTGTCATCAGAAGGTATTAAGGTTGACCCTAAGAAGATAGAAGCAATATTGAACTGGCCTATACCAAAAAATGTACATAAGTTACATTCTTTTCTAGGTCTTGCTAGTTTTTACAGGAAGTTTGTGCGAAATTTTTCATTACTTGCTTTACCTTTGACTAAACTTTTAAAGAAAGGTATTGTGCTTATCATTGGTCTGATAATCAACAGAAATCTTTTGATTTATTGAAACATGCATTAACCCATGCTCCTGTATTACAACTACCTGATTTTAATAGACCATTCTTTTTTGTAGTCACAGATACTAGCGGATCTGGAATAGGAGCTGTACTTATGCAAGATAATCATCCCATAGCCTATTCTAGCTGTAAACTCAAACCATCCGAACTTCAATATTCCACATATGATAAAGAATTGTTAGCTGTTGTACAAGCTTTAAGACAATGGAAACATTACTTAATGGGTTTTGAGTTTATGATTAAGACTGATCAACAAAGTACTAGACATCTCCTTAGTCAATCCCAAATATCTGACCGACATATCAAATGGGCAGCTTTTATTCAGAGTTTTCATCCCCTTATCCAATATCAACCAGGTAAAGAAAATGTAGTGGCCGATGCATTAAGTAGAAGACCGACCATTCATAATATCTCTGTTATATCATTTGATTCTCTAATTCCTATGAAAGATACTTATCATCAGGACATTACTTTTCAAGTTGATTGGAATAAATTAGTTGAAAATAAGTGGATTCCTATTGATTCACTGTCTTATAATGATGGATTCATGTTTTATGAAAAGAGATTATGTGTTACAGTCCCATTTAGATCCTTTGTTTTGAATGAGATTCATTGTCCTCCATATCAAGGTCATAGAGGTATCATATCTACTTTACGTACATTGACTGAAGATTTTTATTGGCCACATATGGACACTGATGTATCTAACTTTGTTTCTGAATGTTTGATTTGTCAAAGAGTTAAGAGACATCATGGTAAACAGTATGGATTACTTATGCCTTTATCTATTCCATCAAGACCATGGGAACATATTTCTATGGATTTTATTACTAGTTTACCTAATACTAAAGCTAACCATCATATGATTTGGACTATTATAGACAGGTTTAGTAAACAAGCATATTTCATTCCATGTAAGAAAACTTTAACAGCATCTCAGGCATCACAATTGCTTTTGAAAACTGTTTTCACTAATCATGGATTATCAAAAGTTATTATTTCTGACCGTGATTCTAGATTTTGTAATAATTTTTGGATTACTTTGTTTGCTAACCTAGGAACAAAGATTGATTTCTCATCTGCATTTCATCCTGAAACTAATGGACAAACAGAAGCCACTAACAGTACTATTTTAGATCTTTTACGTGCTTATACTATTTCTAAACCACAGACATGGGACACACATTTGCATTTACTACAGTTTGCATATAACAATACACCACACACAGCTACAAAGAAAGCACCGTTTGAAGTGATTTATGGTTATAGATTGTCTACACTTGTTACATCTTTATCAAATAGAATTCAGAGTGCTGATGATATTGAAAACATGCACGCTACTATTTTTGATGAGGTTAAAAACATGATTGCCAAAGCCCAGCAATCATATACAAAACAAGCCAATAAGAAAAGACAGGCCATGAATTTCAAAGTTGATGATTATGTTTGGTTGAGAATAGAAAAACGTAGATTACAAAGTGTAGATAAACACCCAGTTTTGAAATTAGCACCTAGATTCTATGGACCATTTAAGATCATTCACAAAATCAACGACAATGCATTCAAGTTAGAATTACCAGCACACTAGAAAATTCACAACACCTTTCACATTAGTTTATTACGACCCTTTAGAGGCCAATTACCTGTACACCCTGTTTATGAAAACCCACCTTTGCTAGATGAAGAGACTGAGATATTTGAGCCTGAAGCTATCATAGATACTGACTTTATGATCACTAGAACTGGCCGTAGATATTCTAGATATTTGGTCAAGTTTAAAAACCATCCTGTTGAAGAGGCCCAATGGATGCACGCTAGAGATCTAAATGCTTTCCCCACTCTGTTAGCTCCACATTGAGCTAATAGCAATTGAGGACAATTGCTATCCCACCCCAGGGGTATGATGCCAGGAGGCATATTACACGGTGGATTCCGTGCCATGGTGGATTCCGTGAGGTTTTACGGTGGATTCCATAAAATTTTATTATCGGGGCTCATACACAAAGTGGATTCTTTGTGCGAGAAGTTGATGGGGATGCCTATCCTTTTCGGGCGTTTCATTAATTTAGTGTGTACATGGGCGATTCTATAGTGGGTGATTCCGCAAAATACATATTAACTTAATAAATATTTATGAGTTTAGAGTGCGCACTCGTGATAAATTAAGGTTAGGATTGATTTCTAACGAGTTGATTTATTTATGTAGCTGAAGACTGCTAGGTATTCACTTTTGTCGGTTTAATTATATTATTTTACTAACGATTGTGAATCCTTCAGTTGATGTGTAGAGATAGTAGCATTAGCGGAGGAAAGCATTGGAGGATAGCGTGTATTCGAGTTATCACTTATATTTTGATGGGCACATACCTTAGGCATGGCGCCTATATTTTGTCACGCCTATTTATTAAGGCGTTGGATATTTATTTATTATTTTGTATGCGCATGGGCGCACGATTATGATATTTGTATTTGAACATTGTATTGGGTATGCCTGACTCTTTGGGCGCCCGCCCATTAGCTTTATTTCTATTTTGTGCTAAAGCAAACTCAAAAGCCAAAAGCGTGCTATTTTGTAATTTGGGCTATTATTTGAGCTTGAAGATGATTAATACATAAAATACATGCTTTGTGGAGCGCTCACATAAGGCATGGGGGGAGATTGCACCCAATTGGTCTCTTGTTCATGTTGTGCATGCTTTCTACCTTGAGTTTTGTGCAAAAAGTAGAGTTCTTTTGTTCTTGGAGACCTTAAGGCGCTCACTATGCGAGCATACAGCATCCGATCTGTGCACCACAAATAAAGAATGTTGGTGTAACTTCCATTGGAACTGAACTTGTGGTGACAAGGGGGACAAGGTTTCTTGGAGATATATTATGGTATTAGTGCATAACAATTTACACTCTTTGTTGAGAAAGCTAACGATGGATATCTTTGATATGTATGTGATACACATGGACAAGAAGTCCATGTTCTTTAGACTCGAGCTCTTGGAGATAAGGATGCAACTACCAATCTAAACTCTTGGGAGAGTTGTATATCTATGGGTAGACAATTTGTTGGCAATATTATATTATCCTTGTATTTGCAATTCAAATATGTAAAAATCTTTGAAGCAGTAAAAGTATTTAGTCCAAAAGCCTACCCTATAGAGCACAAGGCAATGTTTGCTATGGGAAGGACATGGATGCCTATTCTTTTAGAGAAATTTGGGGGCTTAGTTGATATGAATGCACGTAATTTGCAGTATGAGGATTTCTTGATTAGATTGAAAGGAACTTGTCTAGGCATGAGTATGCATGAGGCATGGACAATATGTGGAGTTGATGAGCATTGGGAGCAATTATATAGAGAAATGAAGAAATTTTAGTGTGCATGTCTAGTGATTGCTGCAAGTATAGTGGATTGTCAGAGGGGACTGTCTCAAATGAATAGAATTAAGTCTCTTTAGAGAAACCGCTCGTGTTTAGAGACATTGAATATGTTGAGGTTTCTATCTTATAATGTTGAGAGAAATTCTCGTTTAGTGGATTGGGATGCCATGTATCTTGTGTGGGATGGCTTGAAAGAGCATTGCAATCCCAATGTGATGACAACTATAAGAAAGAGCTTTCTATCTTCTCGTTTTTGATGATGGTCTATGAAACTTATCTTGCGATATAACAAAGAATCTCCTCTTTGCTTCCAATTATGATATATTTGAAGCCTTAAAACATGGATTGTTCATTTAGTTTAGTGAGTTTTAAGAATTTTGTTATGTAATAATTTTTTCAATGTTAAGAAAGGCATTCCCACATGGCTACGCTCGAGAAGGGCATTGGAAAAATGAAGGCGCCTTGAGTAGCACGTTTAGGTTGACTGATGCATGCAGCATTTGCCATTGTATGGCACGTTCAGGATGGATAGAGAGAGAGAGAGAGAGAGAGAGAGAGAGAGAGAGAGATTGGTTATGTAGACGGGATCTGTGGTTCATCCAATCGAAGGATTCGATCTAAAGACTGAATTCAATTAACCTGCGTCAAACACAGAGAGAGAGAGAGAGAGAGAGAGAGAGAGAGAGAGAGAGTCTGTGTATGATGGACGAAGACAGCAGCTGCCCTTCTTCTTCATCCCCGTTCCAAGAACTCCCCCCCCACCTGCTGCACAAGATCCTGAGGAGGAGCAACCTTCTGGCAGCGGATTTGGCACATGTGGAGGCTTGCTGCTATGCCTTCAGGGCGCCCCATGGCTTCCTGCCCCTGCGATTCAAGTCCGTACCAGAGATCGCAGCCCTTGACCTGTGCCGCGCGCATCCCATTTTCTCAGCTATGCCCGCCCGACAACAGGCGCGACTCCTCTGGCGATGCCTTGGTAGCTGGAAGCTTCTGCTGAGATTCTTGCAATCAACAGAGCAGGCTCATGGCTCTGTTCAAACTCCAAATGGGAAGGTAGGATGCCACTCATGCTTTTTTTTCTTTCTTTTTCTTTGGGCTATTATCGCAAGAAGTTTTAAACAAATTCCCGGTATAATTCCCACACTGCGAAATTATGACAACATCACAAGCTTCTACGAGGGAGGGACCACACACCTAGCTAGGTAAGGTCTGCGAAACTGATCATCCATGTAGTACAATCACACAGTGATCACGGAAAGCTGAGGTTTAGGGTCAAGCAAAGTAGCAGAACTGAAAAAAGAAACACCTTGACATTTTAAAGAGAAGGTTTTAGAACTGATAAGACCAAGTCCATACTCACTTATGTCTTGCTGAAATGTCATTCAAACCTGCCAATATTTGGGTTGAAGGTTTAATATTTTGGAGAAGACTTGAACTTTGAAAGATGCCGCAAGGATGCATCCAAGGTTTGGACTCAGGCACCAAATGTACACACCCGTACACTCAGATCACTTGGGCTACAACCCCATTGGCAAGTTGAAGGTTTTTGTATCAGCTCTCCAAAAAGTGTTCTATGGACAATGCAATCACACTTGGGGGTTATACAGAATGTACTAAACTATCTGTGTGAACGTGTGTGCATATAGATTCTGTACTAATGTAGTGGATATGTGTGCATGTATTCCTGTTGTCCTTCTTAACTCTCATGCTCGTTCTCTTTGAAGCTAATTCGCATAGATGCATTACAGCATAAAATGAAGATCACTTTCTCCATCCAATGACTCTCTTTTTTTGGTTACTTTTAACAGATTCAAGTTGCCGCTGGAAAATATCATACCTTACTCTGTTTTGGAGGCAACAAGCTATATTTCTGTGGCCACAATCACCCTGTCTTGTCAGAGCATCAGTCAGATGGTTCTGGCGTACAGAGAAGGTTCCTGCCTATGCATTTGCCACTAGGTGTGTCGATTGCTCAAGTTGCAAGTTCTCATTTGCACACAGCTTTCGTTACAAAGAGTGGGGAGGTAACCTTATATTGCAGTAATACCTCTTCCAATGCAATTTTATCCAGAGGCCACATAGTATCAAATCAATGTATTGTCTCTCACAGCTGTTCACATTTGGAGACAACTCTTCTGGCTGTTGTGGCACAGGAGAAAATGAACAGACCCTTACCAAACCTGTGCTCGTTGAAGCATTGACAGGAATACCTTGCAAGCAGGTTGAATAATATGACCTTTGTGTACACTTTGGCTTTTATTAGCTTTATGAATGTGTTGTCTGCAATCTGGGGACAATCAATACATCAGAGATCTTTTTGAATGTAGTCTCCTAGTTATTTGTCCATAGTAGAGCCACTTCCTATGAGAGCTTTTCTGAATATGCCACTTTTCTGTTCTGAATTTCATGAATTTAATAATAGAAGGAATGTTTTTGATGGCTCATCAATGCTGTGCAACTGCCTGTAGGCTGCAACTGGATTCAAATTCACTGTTGTGCTCACAAGCTCGGGGCATGTCTACACGTGTGGAGTAAATCTCTTTGGCCAATTAGGGCATGGGGATGTAGTAGAGAGACACATACCTACAAAAATCAGTAGCCCCAGTGACTTACCATTGTTTGTTGAAGTATCTGCTGGTAACAATCACAGCCTTGCTGTAACCCAAGATGGTGCAGTGTATTCCTGGGGTTATGGTTCGAATTTATCTCTTGGCCATGGCGAAGTTTCTGCTGAGTTCCAGCCACGCCTCATCAGGGAATTTCAAAATCGGGAATGCTACATACTTCATGTTGCAGCTGGAGATGAGCATTCTGTGGCAGTGGACGCCAATGGCCAGGTCTCTTCTTGCATTGCAATCTTCTTTTTAATTTCATTGTTACCTTTTTGTGGTCAATGCAGCTGCATGGAACAATAAGCACAAGCAAGCTTGTTCATATCTGATAGTAGACTCTCAAAGATGTTTGTTGTGCTGAGGCGATTCACCTAGTTTATGAGTGTTGAGATGGTCACAATTTAACCAAGTATAGCTTTCGATGGGGTTTCATATCAACAGTGACTGTGAAGTCTATTAGCAGAGACCACAGTTGTAATGCTGATACTGAAACTTTATGGGTCAGCCATACTCATTTTCTGAAAATTTCTCTACAATTATTTTGAAGTGATTGTGCTTCATCCACCACTCTTCCTTCACTAGCAGTTATAGGTGCCTGTACTGTTATGCACCAACCCAAACTGAATGGCTAGTCAGGGGGGACTTCATAACCATGTCATTTGAAAAGGATTTGGACATGTAAGAGCCTAGAAGTATGGTCTTTCTCCTCAAATTGCTATCTGATCTCTTTTTAATTTATTAAAAGCCTTCCAGGATTTTATTACTTACCAGGATTTCACTACTGATAAAGTAGGAAGATTGATTTTCCACACCAGTATTCTATGTTGTCCAACTTGTGCCTAACAATGCTGATAACTAAAAATTCTGCATCGGCTTTTGCCAGGTTTACACATGGGGGAAAGGCTATTGTGGAGCACTTGGACAAGGGGATGAGATGGACAGATCTATTCCAGAACTAGTAGAGCATATCAAGCATGTTCGTGCAATTCAGGTTTGTACTTACATAATTTACATGCAGGTTTTGTACTTATTGCATAAGTCTAATGAGCGAGGGCATGCAGGTGTGTGCAAAGAAGAGGAAGACTTTTGTGCTCAGTGATACTGGTGACGTATATGCTTTTGGGTGGATGAGTTTTGGGAGCTTAGGTGTTTCAGGCAAGGGAAATTCAGACAAGATTTTCAGGCCAACTGTTGTGGAAGCATTGAGCAGCTATCACATAGCCCAAGTTAGTACTGGTTTATACCACACTATGTTCATAACCAACAAAGGGATTGCACTAGGATGTGGAGACAATGAAAGAGGGCAGCTTGGAGTGGGCAACATTATGAGTTGTCCTTTACCTGTGGAAATTGATGTGACAGAGGTCATTGTATGATAGTATAATTTCAAAGAGGCCATGTCATACTGAATGCCTGAGAGAGGGTGATGATATTACTGACTTTTATTAGTTACCCTTACCTGTGGAAATTTGTGTGAAAGAGGTCAATTGCATCATGGATTCAGTTGGATAACTGAATGAGGTCATAGCATCACACTCAGTCTCATTCATGGAAGATTCAAATTTGTAACTTTGTTGTTGAATTATAAATCTGTGAATTTTGGCTTTGTAACTGCTACATTGAACTGATATTGCTTAAAATGTCAGACGTTTTTATAAAAAATAACGTGCGTGTATATATTTCGATGTGAATGGATATGTTTCCGTAAAGTAAAAGGATATACAGCATATGATAATGCATCAAGGCCCTAGGCCAAAACACAAGCCTACAGCTTTTTGCAAAACGACTTGTAAATCCAATGGCTAGTTGATATCTTTCTCAAAAAGGCAAGCAGTTGGTATCTAAGGCCAGGGATATCATCAGGAGTGCGGCGTCTTCCTGCAGCAGAGTGGTTTCTAGTGTGCTTAAGAGTCACAGCTCTCAGTGTTAAGCAGCATCAAGGTAGACTCATCCTTCCCCTCCTGATCTACAAATAGAGCTGTTTCAATGGAGATAGAGTTGTTTAAGTTGGCCTCTTATACAGCTGCCCTCTGGTAGGGAGCTTATTAATAGTCACTCTCCACAAGAGGATATTGAACTTGTTAGACTTTGTCACCTTCTAGGCTTGCTTAAGCTGTCTTTTCCAGGTTGACAATCGGGAGAGGGGGAATTTGCTTTTGCCACAAAGACCATGTTTGTATGACTACTTGAGTTGAGTGAATCTTATCTATTTGCTCTCAGGATGAATTTCTAAAAGGGAGTATGGATGTCCCCTCCTGTATATTGGCAGTTGCATCAAAAGAACCTTAGGTTGCTGTCACGTGCACTTGGAGGGCTTCAAACTGCCATTACTTATTGTAGGACTGGCCTTTGGTGGTTGCGAATTACATTAATAGCATCTCCTTGCTCTCTAATAGCCTTCTCTTTGACAATGGTTGGAATAGACTTTTACCAATTCCCAAAAACGTTTTCTCCATTATATGTGCAAGTTTTGCGAAGTGGTAGCTTTCTAATTCTTTTTTTAAGCATTATCTATCTTATTAAATTAATGTTTAAATATTACTAAAGATTAAAATTTAGTAATTATTTTAGTGTCAAGATAAATAATTCAATCATCCAATGATTAAATTGATCAGGCTAATTTGTTTTCCATGTATCTATGAGTAGTTACTAGTTTTTATATTGGTAGTAATTAGTTAATTAATTAGTTAATATCTAGTATCTACTTGTGGTTCTACCTTAGACTCTCCTAGGCAATTTTCTACTTGTGGTTCTACTCTCTTAGGCAATTTGAATCTTATGAGGATTATGTTGCAAAGCATATCATTCCTTGTCGAACATGCAAAGGCGATCATTTTGGCCTTAGTCAAATTATTTTGATATATGCTCATTGTTTTGTCAAAAGAATGATTTCCTACCTCAAGATAAAGATAGCATATTAGAGAATTTTAGTGGTCAAAAGGAGGAAAAATAAGAGGAGAGAGAAGTAGCACGTCCAATAGGATGGAGGTCAACATTACGTCGGATTTTCTAAAAAATTACTCACAAAATAGAGAAAAATACCCTAAAACATTTTTTGTTCAAGGAGAATACCCTCTAAATGTTACTATCTATGGACAAGAAGAAGACTTGGAAAGATTCTGGAGGTAGGTTTGGGGAGGTTTTGGGAGGGAGGTTTTTCAAAAAATCCCCGCCTTCTCCTAGCTACCAAAACCTTTTCCTCCTAGAGTTCTCTATATTCTTTCTTTGTTGTCAATCTCTAATGGCTTCCCACCCTCATAATCTAAGTTCTTGATATTCTGTAGTGGTCGCAAACAATGATACTTCCTTGCCTCGTAGACTTTCAACTTTTATCTTCTCTATCTTGGTTCCCATTACCCTTGATGGGAATACATGGATAGAAGTTCTCATCTCTAAGGGATATTGGGTGCTCATGCAGCCACGATGAGGAAAGCGCAAGCATGAGGGAAGTGTTTATAAATGGGCATGGAAGGGATGTGCGGTGGACTTTAAAATTACACATGGCAAAACAATTGTGAAGGAGGTGCTTGTGCAACACGCCTACATGCACCATCCGATTGTAATGGCACCTGGATATGAGACAAGGCTTCCACCTCACAGGCTTTGGCTTACCCTCTTGGTTTTTATGTATCGTTATTGTTATTGCTTCAAACGTTTATTGTATTCTGTGTGAGAATATCGTGTGTCATTGTTTCAGACATTTATCCTTCATCCTATGAGGAGTGGCATCCCATTGAGTGCATTGTAGGAGTCATCCATGTGCTTCATGGACATTTTGGATAGTTATAGTATGAGGGAAGGATTGGGGGGAGCCTTGAAAATGAAGGCCTATTCTTTTATGATCATTTTTACCAACTTCAAGACCAGTCTCACACAAAAGGTTACCTCTAAGCACTCCCTTTAGATGCAGACAAGAACAGATTAGCATGGCTAGTTCCTGATTGCTTTGGAGTAGAGTGCACACGAAGCAAGATATACAGAGATGTGCAACAATCTTTACGGGCTACCATTCCAATGAAATTAGTGAAGATCATGCTATCTTTGCTTGTCAACATTTTTATGGAATTGTTATGGGAGTTTGATGTTAACATTACCAGACAATGCTAATTTGCACGTGAATGGACAACAAATTACTGGCAAAGATACTGCGGAGCCAATGGTTCATGAAACATGTGGGACATGTACACTGTCGCATTGTCCTTGACACAGTTGTGGGGGAAAGTACATGATCACAACCCAGACTTTTATACTATCATTCTGGTATTGTCGGAAGCACTATCTCAATGGAGTGCTTGTGCCAATGAACCAGGAGGCTGCAAGCTTGCAAGCTAACCATGTTATAGACATTGAGGTGGTAGATGAGGCCTTATCTCCATTGACCATTATAAGCATAAGAGAGGAATGTGCTTTGGTCGAGCTTTGCAAAGACATCAACGATGAGGCACCCAATATGCTACCATAAGACTTCTACTTCGTACACAATAGAAAGTGTGTATTGAAAAGAAGGGAATCACGGATTATGTGCAAGGACCTTCAAGGTAGAGTTTAGGCCAAAGCTTAGTACTATCAACTTGAGCCACTCTTGTAACATGCAACCTTGTAACATGAGCTTCTCTTGCAAGATGTACCTTGTAACACACAACCCTTCTGTTAAGGGATCTTTTGTAACACACCTTTTGTTATGAAATGGATCTTTTGTAACACACAAAGCCTTTGATAATTTATGGATCATTCCTATCAATTTCCTCTCTACAATTAGTTGCATTATTGTTTTAGTGTATTTTTGAGTGCAAAGATGGTGTAATCGACATGATGTAATTGACACAACAAGCTGTATCTTGTAACACACAACCCTTCTTAAGGGATGGGTCTTTTATAACACACAACCCTTTTGTTAAGAATTGGTTCTTGTGTCTAACAGTGCTTGCCTCTGAGGAATACAAAGATAATGTAATGTAGACATTTTCTTAAATCCACAAGATATCAAAGAAGATACAACACAATACACTGTCCAAAAGTCTTTAACAATCAAAGAATAATGTGTTTTCACATTATATCATTCGACCATACATATTCAGTAGCACATCTTGGAAACCGATACATATTATAGCTATAGCGTCAAATTAAGAGTCATAGCATGGGAGAAGGTGGACTTGATGACAACTTCATCCTCTTTGGGGAGTGCTCTTGATCATTCTCATCTTCCACCTCCGACATCAACATCACTGTGGAGGGGCCTTCATCAAGTTGCGGCAGTGCACCTCTGCATAGCCTTGTTTTCTTTTCCCTCATGAATCTTCTCTTCCCATATGGATGTAGATCCTCAACTTGTGTCATCCCCGCTACAATAGCTTGACCCACATATGACAAATAATATGGCATTCGAAGCGCCTGGCATCCATATCCTATACCAAAAACTTGCAAAGCAAATTTCTTTGCTACTACCAATATCACCTTCTCGGCATTGGTTGCCATAGGATGGCCACCCAAATACCTCAAAACTACCTTCAGTGCAAAAAGAGGTAGCTGCACCACATTGTCTGGAGAGAAATCCTTGTGAAATATTATGATTTGTCAAGAAACAAGAAAAGAAAAAGATGCTTGCAAGGAAACATTGCCAAATAATATGTATATAGATATTTGTCTCTCAGTTGTGTATATGTACATGTGTACATATGACTTGTTACCTTTTTATGATTGAAATATCCAACATAGTGGGCCAGCCCGGAATCCTTTCTGGTCTCTTTTGAATTGGAGGAAGATGAGGATGCATTGCCTACCGACTTGCTTCCTCAGGCTCTTTTAATGAACTCGTCTTTGCAAGCGAGAAGCTGGAAATCAAACATATCAAAATTGAAAAATGCCATAGCAATAGCAACCACTTAACACTAAGAACAAAAGGAACATGCACTACCAGATGATTCTCATCATTTTCTAGCATTCTTCTTGACCATAGCAAGATTGTCCCCCCAATGTCTGGCATTGCTTCTCTCTCTTGGATCCTGCCCATGTCCAACACTCCTAAATGCTTTGCAGCTTGAGCAATCTCTATCTCAGGGGGAAATTGGCTCTCTTGTCTTAGCCTCCTCAAAAAATGTGTGAGTAGTTGTTTTTGTGTCCTGTAATCCCCCTCCTTGACTTCTGAGTCAGCCAAGAAATATTTATATTCTTCATCTGCAATGAAACCAATATCGACATCGCTGAATTTAGCTAATGCCGTAAGATAGTAGTCCTCACACATATTTAGTTGCTGCATAATGTCCACTAAAAGAATAAACTCTTCATTTTCTAGGCCCATCTTGAAGCTCGACATACATGATCAAGGAATGCCTTGAGGCTCGTCCTCCATCTCTTTACCCTTCCCTAGGGCATCCACATTGAATCCTAGCACCACAGGGTAGCTAGGTGCCAAGGCTCGCTCTTCCTCTAAGTCAATGGGCATCTCTTCATTATAATCCTCATCCTTTGCTAGGCTGAACGCCCTCAGAGGTGGACGGGAGCCTGTGCTTCTGGGTCATCTCGAAGTTGAAGGTGCAAAAAACACAAAAACCCGTACTTATACTGAACAAATCCAAATTTCTTCAAATGTAAGGGACAACTGTCTAGGCACACTATGCCACACAAGGGGATCTTCTCCAAATCCCTTCTAAGCTTTCTTGCACTTGCTCTATCTGATGACGAAATCCTTGGATGGACATAAGTCACTTCATCCAACACAACAACACTCGCCGCAGTTAGACTTTTGAAGTCACGTTCATAGTCCTCAAAGGCATTGAATGCTAGCACCTGCTTTAATGGAAAATCTGCCATAAACATACAAGAGAGCTCATGTGTGTTAGCAGTCATGTTTGTCATGCTTTGTCATCTCCTGCCTGTGAGCCTCAGTCTGAGTTAGACGAGGACTTTAGGAGTTCTGATTTGTCTATCACTTGTTTTGACGGAGGAGGTAGCTCATTCTAGAGCACTCAGTTTATTGCATTTCAGTGGGGATTTTATGTGCATTGGTGCACACTCCGACTCCGTCATCTTCCTCCGTCTTCAGTACTGCCGTCATCATCATCCTGATCTGGTGCCCTCACTGACGCTTCGGGCTGTATGCAGGGACTGATCAGTCCACAGTTTTGTATTCAGCATTCATTACAGTTAGTGCAGATTTTCTTCCTTCATTTTCTGCTCTCTCTCTCTCTCTCTCCCCCCCCCTGTGTTTGTGTTTCTTCTTCCGTTGTGCACTCTCACATGGTATCAGAGCCTAACTGAGAGCATAGAGGAGAGCTTCCATTGCAGAGGAGGACACCATCAAGTGCAGCATTTCTTCCCTCCTTTCTAGCCCTTGGCGGTGCTGTCCAGGCTGAAACGCAGCCTTCCATACCTGTGTTTTGTTGTTTTGTAGCATTAGGAGGAGTAGGCGACAGTTTTCTAGGTGTTTGCAGCCTACGTTTGCATCAAACACAAGCAACATGAGGTGGTCAACATCAGCAGAGGAGAAGGCGTCATCATCTGGAGCATAGGCGATAGTTTTTTTCTTCAAGCGGCAGCATTTTCTCTCTCCTCTTGCAGGCGACAGCATCTTCTGGGTCTTTTTTGACATAGGCGGCTCCATCTTGACTGTCTGTTGGTTGCAGATTGTTTGGTGATTGCAGATATATACGAAGATGTCTTATCACCACTTCTTTGCTGATTCAGAGGATGAGGTCTCTATTCCTTCCTCTGAGCGACGGAGAGACTTTCATGCTAGTTCACGCGACGACCGGAGGTCACCTAGCCCATTTGACTGAGATCCCTCTATTTCCCGTTCTCTCCATGTTTCACAGAAGGCTTGTTCTACTGGCCTTCATATGCCTTCCATGGCACCCTCTATACAGGTGCCCATACTCCCTTCTTTGCCCAAAGAAGTCTGACTTGATGGTTCCAACTACTCGCTTTGGTTGTTTAAGGTGGAGTGTATCCTTGATACCTTCGATCTTTGGGAGTTTGTTGCCCACCCTATTTCCCGTCTAGTGGAGGATCCCACCATTGGATCATTGATGGATCCTGCGGCCTTATGGGATCGGCTCAACTCATGAGCTCGATCTTTCCTCTTTATGAGCTTACAAGATTCCATCCTAGTGCATGTGCGTAGGTTGCGGAAAGCAGTGGAAGTGTGGACAAAGCTTGCTTCTTTGTACAATTAGAAGACTTTTGGCCATTGGATTACTCTCGAGAAGAAATTACGAATGGTCGTTGTTGATGATTCTTCTTCTATGAAGGATCATATCAACAGGTTGGAGGACATGAGGAATGAGCTTGCATCCCTTGACAGGATGATCTCTTCCGAGGATATGGCCATGATTCTTTTGACTCAGCTGCCATCTCCCCGTTTTGATGTCTTCTACATTAGCCTTCTTACATCGAGGACCCGTAAGAAGCTTCTATGGGAGGACCTTGCCCTGCTTGTTTTGGAGCATGATGAGCGCGCCAAAGAGGTAGCCAGTGGATCCACCTCCATCAAAGCTTTTGTTGCAGGTTCGAGAGGGGGGACACAAAAGAAAGGGAAGTCACAGGCTAAAAAACAGGAGAGTTCTTTAGGTCTTGACTCCGACTCGGAGAAGCATTTAAGCCTAAATGCCCATACTGTGGGAAGGGGACACATCCAGAGGAGAAATGTTGGAAGAAGTACCCTCACCTTCGTCTAGGACCGAAGGATGGAGCTAAAACATCTGAGCCTTCTACCTCTACTCTAGCGGTTACCCATGAGTCAGTGTTTCTTCATATTGTTGACTTGGAGGAGCCTTCTTCAGTGGTTGCCTCATCTTCTAAGAGGCCTTGCTTGGTTGATAGTGGAGCTTCTAGTCATATGACTCCGTGAGGTGATTTGTTGCAGGATCTATGCCCTTCTGAGGGTTCAGTCACTGTTGGTGACATTGCTTCGGTGCCTATTTGTGGTGTTGGCACTTTGCCTTTATTTTCGGACCGCGCGTCGAGCTCCCTTTTCCAGGCTCTTTATGTTCCTGACTTGGGATTTCCACTCCTCTCAGTCTATGGCCTTACTAGGCTTGGTACCCAAGTTGTCTTCACCGAGTAGGCCGTTTGTATTGAGGATTCTTCTGCAGGGGTTGTTATTGCGATAGGTTGGTAGGAGAGCGGGCTTTATAGGCTCCATTCCCCTTCTCTTATGCAGGGACCTCTGAGGCAGTTGTCTATTGCTACACCCGTTCCCACTTGTGCACCCTCTTTTCCACAGGTTCCTTCCCATCCCCCACCCTCTCCTTTGGTGGATCCCTCGTACCCCCCATCCCTTTCAGAGGGGGACGATCTCGGTGATGCGGCTGTGGATTTCCTGGCCCCTACTGTTTTAGAGGGGGCTTCCTAGTATCGTGAGGAGTTTCTTCATCCGCAATCTTCATCGACGGACTTCATCGACCTTGGCATTCCTCTTGCCACCCCAGGATCCGTTTCTCCCTTGGCCTTCCACCACATCCAGGATCTGAGAGGGGGTGTTAGCAGTCATGTTTGTCATGCCTTGTCATCTCCTGCCTGTGAGCCTCAGTCTGAGTCGGACGAGGACTTTAGGAGCTCTGATTTGTCTATCACTTGTTTTGATGGAGGAGGTAGCTCATTCTAGAGCACTCAGTTTATTGCATTTCAGTGGGGATTTTATATGCATTTCCCGGGGCAGTTTCTGCATTCTTCAGCTTGCTTCACCTGCCGGACATTGTCCACCCTTTCTGGGATTTTTCTGAGCATTCTTGGCATTTTTACCATCACTAAATGCTGGTCAGACTAGCATTAAATGTTGGTCGGACAAATTTATGGCCTCAAATTTCAGGTCAGCCAGTTTTTGGGGTTTTTGGCTATTTATAGCCATTTTCCACTTGGCAGTCAGTTGTATTATCATCTTTCCTCCTTCTTTGGCAGGTGCACACTCTGACTCCGTCATCTTCCTCCATCTTCCGTGTTGCTGTCATCATCAACCTGATCGGGTTCCCTCACTGATGCTTCGGGCTGTGTATAGGGACTGATCAGTCCACAGTTTTGCATTCAACATTCATTACAGTCAGTGCAGTTTTTCTTCCTTCATTTTCTGCTTTCTCTCTCTCTCTCTCTCCCTCTGTGTTCGTGTTTCTTTTTCCGTTGCGCACTCTCACAGTGTGCTCTAAGGACGTCACTTGCTTTGTAAATTTTTTTCAAAAAGCTTGTCCTTTGGAAGCTCCTAGGAAATCTCATCATCCGAAAGAAGAACGACGTTGAGCAGGGAACTTTGGGCCATCACTTGATCACCTCCTAAAAAAGGGGCTCAAGAAAAAAGGAACCAAAGATTAGTAAAAGAATTAGGAGAATAGGAACCAAATAAAAAAAATCAAGAAAATAGAAAAAAAGGAACTTCGGACCAATGGGCCAGAATGACGCGAGTGAGGTCCAAGGTGTAACGTGTCCACCTGTTCCCTTCCAGGACACGTCTTAGCAGTCCATCAGAAAGAGAGTCTAGAAAGCTCCGCCCGGCACTCCCATGGAATGTTACGGGGTTTGCGATCTAAGACTTTCCACGTCTGCCACACGTAGCTGAAGTATTCCGGCCGTTCCCACTTAGCACCGACCTGAATCAGGGTTTCCCCTAATGTTCATTTCCCTAAACGGCAACTAGCGTCGAACCCCAAGCGAACTACTTTATGCAGAAATGCCAGGGACGAAGCGGATTCATGCTGCACTTGGTTCAAGGAGAATGGGAAACAAGAGGGATGCAAGGCTCGACCTCTCTGCCATAAGGCATAGTCCCATTCCGTTCCCCTAAAACAACATAAACCGGGATTATTGTAACTTAGACTCTAGGTCAGCGCCCTTGCTATTCATTTCCTTTGAGAAGATATCCTTGCTGTCCATTACGATTGAGAAAAGTTCCTGGCCAACCGGGACCACCCATCCGTAGGACGGACCCATGGCCACATCCACTGCACTTTCCTCAAGGTTGCTTTAGTTATCTAATTACCTACCACATTTAGTTGGACATACATCAAGCAACTTCCTTAATTAGCCCATTAGACACTGGTTCCTTCACGTAATCTTAGCACTTGACATAGAAAAACAATGTCAAACAAGTTCCTTTTCAACAGGTTATCTTATTTATCTTTGGAATACATCCATAAAGTCTAGCCAGCAGGTTAATCCATAATCCGCCCGAAGGCTATCCATAATCCACGGGGATTACTAATCCAAGACTCCGCCCGTAGACTAGTATGCGGGCCTCGAGATCCAATTTTGAGTCACATTGGCCTCTTGTGCAGGGCCTGGAAGGCGATGGATTTACGGCCAGAGCCCCCGCTGGCACCCAAGCGTCCTCCTGCTCCAACAACGGAGAGACCTCATGCAGCGGGTTCGGTCCACGTTCCCAGTGCGGCTATCAACCCCCTTGGTTAGGGTTAGGCAGACAGTCGGGGGTAACTGAAGCTGCCTCTCCCTTCAAGCCTTCAACCTGAAGCATTAAATATCTTTCCATCCTTTAGTTCCTTGAGCAAACATTGCAAACAGTGCTTTCTAAACTGTTACAAGCACAATCAATTCCAGTGGTCGTTTATTTGGCCAACTGCTAAGGAGTGAATCCTTCTCATCGAATGCTTCCAGCATTCGATCTGAGATCAATTGCGACTTGGCAAGATCCCCAAGGGTTTGTCTATTCTCCCTTTTGTCCTTGGGTTAGAGCCGTACCCTATTAACCCAACTTAACCAATACCTTAGGTTTTATTAATAGTAAATCATGGCGACCATGTCGCTTCAAATTATTGATTGGTCCTTTGCTTCCAAGCAAATACCTAGTTCCCTTATCTTGGAAAAATTTCCCCCCAAGAAAGGTGCTATAGCAGGACGGCTACTCATACTCTTGCAAGTTAAACTTGCGCAAGAATCTGCCAATCTCATTCCAAGGAATTGACAACTCTCTTGTGATCAAACCACAAGATCATGTGATGTTGCAACTTGTTGCACAAGTGTCGCATCTATTCCATGGGATCATTTCACCCATCGAACGGCATCTTTTGGTCACGAAATCATGATTAGACAAGAAGCAGGGTTTAGGGTGTCTTCTTATCCAACCCATTCCCAATTGCACTAGGCCGACAACGTTTGGTCCTAGGGGTTTCATCTCAATCCAAGTTTCAACATTTGATCGAGTGATCCTTAGGGTAGAAACCCTAGATCGTTCCTCACAAGAGTGTCCAATTGTCCCTACATTTCGTGAATGTGGGTAGGACCTTTGGGCATGGGGGTTTCGACTTGGCAACAAGTGCAAAACTAGGTCAAGTCCTCAACGTGCTAAACCCTAGTTAGCACTTGGAGTATTTTATTGTATCCATTTAACCATCCTATGCGAATCCTTTGCGGTTTAGTATAACAAATCGTGATCCGATCGGCCTTGAGACTCGATATGCAAAGAGGCACGGTCTCACTACATTGATCTACCGATTGTATAGATGCGGTGGCCCTGTAAGTCACTCATCTTTCTTGTCCGTAGTTACCATGTTTAATTAGAATGCATTATTGTATGGTGGACTGATGTATAGTTGTTTCTTTATTTGCAGAGTCCATTCGATGCTCCTTTGCAGTGGGATGAGCTTTCGGATAGGGAGGATGTATAGCTCGCTCTTGGATCCCTGGAGCTCACACACCCTTCTTTCTTGGTCGCCTGATATGTGTACACATTTTCTATGTAGTAGTGATATCTTGCCATGATTCTACCAGTCGCTTTCATTATGCGATCATGTATTTATTTCATGTATCAATGTTATGATTTAAGTACACTTTGTCTTTATTTACACGAGCATTATACATAGTGCATAAACTATTTTGTATGGCCCAAATAAAGCACCATAAAATTTTTTCTTCCCTGTTATTATCGCTATTAGCGTCACAAATTTACTTGCACGGGTCATTATTGGCGTCGTTATTAGCATCGCAAAGCGTCATTATCAGTGTCATTATTTGCGTCAGTATCAAATGCGATGCTGATACCAACACAAATAGCGATGCTGATAATGACTGTTCTATGGCATCACCAATAATGACACTTTTTGCGACGACGAGGATAAATTTCTTTATTTACATTTTCGTCGTTTTTAACGTCAGTATAAGGCCTATATCTTGTAGTGAGGTGTAACTTGGAATGAGCCTACTAGCGAGCATCTCACAAATTACCTATTAAATTAACCATTTTACCTCTAGATATGTTAAGGACTCCAACCATAGCTCCTACTTGTCTTCAAGAAAGCTATCACTAATTGTACTACTCCTTGCTATACTTGTACCAAGTGCATGAGTAACTAGGGTTTCAAGATTTGAAAAGAAAGCCTGATTGAAAAAAGAAAAATGACCAAAGCTTGATGCTCTGATATCAATTATAAAGAAGAGTGGCTAGAGAGAGAGAATGAGTAAGAGAGAGAGAAAGAGAGGAGGAAGAAGAGAAGAAGAGAGGCAGAGGGAGAAAGCCATGGTAGCTGAAGGAGAAGATGAAGGGTCAATTCTTTATTATTCATGGATTCCCTAAATTGAGTCTCTTATACCTTTTATACGCCAGTCAATGTGACTTGGTATCTAACCCCTAGTTCCCATGTGACTCACTACAATATATAGGCCTTATACCGACGTTAAAAGTGACGAAAATGTAAATAATAAAATTTTCCCCCGTCGTCACAAAAAGCGTCGTTATTGGCAATGCCATAGAATAGTCGGTATTAGCGTCGTTATCAGTGTCACTATTTGCATCGGTATTAGCATCGCATATATCGATGCAAATAGGACGCTGATAACAACGCTTTGCGACGCTCATCCCGCCGCAAAGGAGCATCGAACGGACTCTACAAAAAAAGAAACAACTACACATCAGTCCACCATACAATAATGCATTCTAATTAAACATGGTAACTACGGACAAGAAAGATGAGCAACTTACAGGGCCGTCGCGTCTATATAATCGATCGATCAATGCAGTGAGACCATGCCTCTCTGCATATCGAGCCTCAAGGCTGGTCAGATCGCAATTTGTAATGGAATGTTGCAAAGAAAACAAAATACTAATTGTTAGAAACATGATTGTCAGTACAAAGGATATTGCAAAAAAAAAAGCAAGCAAAATAAAAGAAAAACTTACAAAGTTCTCCAGATATGTCCTGTGGCCGCCACTCCCAAGATGATGGACCCCTCTGGTCTCTAGTCGTGCCCTTGCCGCCTCGCGCTGCTGATTCCAATGTCCTGAAGAATCTATAGCCTCCTCTCTCAGTCGGTGCCAGTCGTCCGCATCTAGCCACTTGGGCTTTGCAGCCCCACTCTTGAGTGCCTTGCGTGCGTCTGATCGTCTGTGTAACATATATGCACGCATGCAGTCCATCATCCAACCCGTAGAAAATCTATCTGCTGGCTGGAACTGAAAACTCCTCATGCAAGGATGCTACTATGTAGTCCTTTCTCCCCTTCGGTATGTTTTTCCAATGATCTAAGACGTTGTGCCGAAAAACTTGTTGGCACAACTCTCTCATGCGAGCCATCACCCTCCTCCCCTCATCATTCATGATGATGGCTCCTGATCTATTATCGACAAGATAGGCATATCCCTCTGGGGTATGTCTAAGATGGGTCCTCTCCCACCTGCGTCCACACTCCTGGGCATATCCAGGAGACCCCTGTACATCCAGTGTACCGACTAGGGTAGTATCTATCGGTGTAGCAGCCATAGGGGTGCCACCTGCAAATGGCTGAGCAAAAGCGGAGTAATTGGAGTAGACGTCCCCACAGGTGTGATAAATCATGGAGGTGATGCAACTCCAACAGAACGACGAGATGGAGACACTGCGTCCGTGCCTCCACAGCAACCACTTGAGCCACGCTCCCTGGAACCACCACAAGAGCAAGGAGTCGCACCTGTATCCCGTGCCGACCATGGGCTCACTGCCTCCGTATCTCTACAACATCCCCCTGACCCTAAAGCACTCCCTCCATCTAGCCCAAATCTAGAGTGTCGACCTCATCTATTCAAAGCTGAAGCATCTGATTGCACCAAAGTAGATCTAGTAGAGTGGCCTGACAATGTCCAAGACAGCTTCTAGTCCGCCATGTCTTTGAATCTCACCATCTGATTTGGAGACATGTGCGTGAAGATATCCTGCAACTCCTCATCGCTCATCCCTCGACTCATCCTGAAAAGGTCACCTGCACATACAAAAAATGATGTTAGCATAATCAATTTAAATCATACAAAGCACGGTAATATAAATCCTTAAAAAATGATCTCACTTAAAATGCATATCTTATGTACCCTTATAAGCGATTAGTCAACGAATTGAGTATGTGGATGCTCCAAGTATGAAGTATCTTATGGTCCCATGTCAATCTCCTGACACAACTCCACATATACTAGAAGGTCGATAGACATGTCACCACAAAAGGATGAGTCCACCTTGTTCTCAAAGAATTCTTGGACTCCTGTATTTCCATCATTGTTACCCGATGTTGGCTTCTCTACATGCTCCAACATTTTGGTGGCCTCCACTCCTTGCAATATCGACCCCTCTATTTGCATTTTGTCCTCATCTATGCTCGGAACATCACTTTGATCATATACTCTTGCACTTCGGGGAGCTGAAGGTATAACATACCACTATCGAGGTTGTCGGGGGTTTGGATAGAAGATTACCTATTCACAAACACGTACAAGAGAGATTAAACTATTGTGATATGTACCATGTCGTAATACAATCAACAAACAAATGAATTCATGCACCTGCTCACAATGGGCCGGCAACACAAAGGTGTCACGCAAATCGGTCCATTTTTTTTCGAAATCTATTTCGAGAAATGCAGATGGACCTTGTCGAACTATTGCTCTAGCTCCTTCAAGTACCACTTTGAACCACTGCACATCGAATAGTATCATGGAGAAGCTATGGTAATCCACCGTAACAATACTTTGCAAGTTCCCAAAATACTCCATCTCATCTATAATCGTGTTTGGATCCATTGCTCGTCGTCGCCTCTCCTGCTCTCGAACCTTGCCATGATACCACAGTCCATTGTAGAGCGCATCTTGTTAATACGCTCCACGTGAAAATGTCGTCCGCGCGACTAGCTACACTATATATTTTGTAATGTACATTGAAACACTCAAATTAGTTGTCGCATATAAAATATAGATACGACAAATCCTAAACACGTCATCACCTTTGGACTACATCCCCTCAAGAATTCCCACTCCTCCATTGAGACCTCCACCCCTTTGCGAGATGCTACGATCAAAGTTCCATGCAACCATCGCGTTGATATGAACCGTGGCATCTCCTCCATGCCCTGGGGATATCGAATCGGTCGATGGCACGTACTATGTCGAAATTCAGATCACGCTTTCTCTCGATCTTGCTTAGCGATCTGGTACCTGGCAAGCCACGTCTCCATAGAGGCATGATGCAACATACAAAAGCGATTCACCTTCTCCTCCATTGCAGTATCCATTCTTTTTTCTACCCCATTTCCAACCACCACATCTCCGTTCAATCTATCATCGTCCTTCAGCAACCATAGCATTTTGTTGTCTAGATCCACTGTTGGTAGCCATTGTGAAATATGCACTAGAGCCTCAGGCACCAACCAACCTTTAGCCATGCTACCTTCTGGTCGAGCTTGTTGTCGCACAAAGCCTTTCAGGGTTTTCATGAAGCACTCCAAGAAGAACATCCATCGTGTATAGACATGTCTAGCAATCTCCACTTCATCTACAAGATGCACAAGAAGGTGAATTTGTATCGTGAGCATGCTGGTAGGTATGTATTTCTCAAAGAGACAGACTATCTCCACTGCTCCCCTCCTTGCGAATTCAATAGAGGACGTCTTAAGCTCCTTCTATGAGATCCATTGCACCAAAGTCGACAACTTGTAAATGGCCCCGCGTATTTCTGGAGTAGGGCATCTTGCGATCGCAATCGGTAGTACAAACTGCCAGAAATGAGAAAGCATTATGAACAATGGCTATACTCCAAATAGCAAAATGCACACGCCAATTACAATCCATTCGTAGTACAAACCTGACATATCTTATGCCAGTCATGGGATTTTAGCCCTGATAATTGGTCGTCTTTAGAAAATGTAGACTTGAGAGAACGCATCATACCAGTTGGAGTGCGGATAGACTTGACTAGCTTCACAATGCGCTCTTCTTTAGTGGACAATACCCTAGGAGCATGAGGTAGTTGCACGCGACCATCAGCACTCGACTGCGGCCAAAGTGCCTCCATCTTGCCTACCTCCTTCAAATCCATTCGTGCCCCTATAGTGTCTCTCTTTCCTGTGATGTTGTCCCATAGCAATCTCGCCACATTCTTGGAAATATGCATGGTATCCAATAAGTGATTGATCTGTAAGTGGGTCCAATATGGCAACTCGTAGAAAATTGAGAGCCGTCGCATTCCATTTGGATGTAACTTCGCATGGACCATTTTCAGCTCGTACCAACTTGCGGCATTCATATGTGTTGGAGGTCGTCCAAGAAAACCTTCCCTGAGTTCATGACCCTCTAGCAAGAAAGTGGCGTGTCCTTGATATACCATCTTCTTCATGGTTCGTGACCTTCGGGAGTCTAACTGTGGCCCGCAAAATGGACATGCATGATAACTTGAGGTAACTAGACCTGTTCCAACACCTCTATCCAGTGAATACAAACTTGAACAAGATAAAATATAAATATTACATGTAACGTGCCCGCTCGTCAAATTGCGGGACACGTCTTAGCAGTCCATCGAGAGATATATCTAGAAGATGCCACCCGACACTCCCAAGGAATGGCATGGGGTTTGCTAACTAGGGTCTCTTGAGTTTGCCCTGCAACGGTACTTATCCGGTCGTTCCCACTAGGATTGACCTGAAGACCGGGTTCCTTGTAACTGGGTCTTCCTAACATTCCTCGTTAACATTTCTTTTGAGGAAAGCTCTCGGCTAACCGAGACCACCCTTCCGTAGGATAGACCCATTGGTCACATCCACCATGCTTTCCTTGGGGGTTGTTTTAGTCATCTAATTACCTACCACATTATGTTTGACACATAAAAGTAACTTCCTTAATTAACTCGTTAGTCATAGGTTCCTTTACATAATTTAGGGCACTGACACGAAGATAAGATAAAACAAGATCAAACACTTCCTTGTCTTATCCTAAGATTAATGTTTGTCTCCTGCCCATACAGGAGAATTAAGTGTTTCTTTCTGCCTCCGCAGAAAAATCCTTCCGTCTCCCGGCAATAAAACCTGAAGGTTTATCCTACCAAGATTTCGCCTTGTAACTAGTATCAAGGCCTCGACATTCTATCTCGAGTCACGTAGAACACTTGTGTAAGGCCCGGAGGCATTGGGATTTACGACCAGAGCCCCCACTGGCACCCAAGCGTCCTCCTATGCCAAGTAATTTCCACGGAGAGACCTCTTGCGGTGGGTTCGGTCCACATTCCCAGCGTGGATTCACAACCCCCTTGGTTAGGGTTTGGCAGTTCGCAGGGGGTAGCTAGCGCCATCCTTCCTTAATTATTCCTTTAGGAAATCAACCACCACAGCTGGAGCAACCAGCTTAAAAACAATTACTAGGGGAAACATTCCTTTTGTTTCCATGGCAATCAGTCATCTCAGACCCGGCCATGCAATCATCAATCGCACCCCACTTGGGTTAACATCCAAAATCACATTAACAAACAATTGAATGCACAATCTCTTGCTTCAAGGCATCACAATCCCATTGCATGCACAATCAGAATTTAACTAGATATATCAACACAATTGCTTAAGGGATCTACAACCTTTTCAAACCGCCAAGCATAACTTGGGTCAACAATCCATTTAGGGTTAGGTCACCAGCTTCAACTAAGCTAGGAGCGTATCCATTTGCGATAGTCCACACCAAGATTGATAAAACAATTCACAGGCAATTATACTTATTCCTAATGCACCGGATCACATGTGACTTGCGTCTATGAAAGTCTAGGGTTTTGTCTAACGATGCAAGTGTATCTCATGAACGAAAATTAACATTTCATGTGTTTCTTTTAACCATGATTGCGAAACGTGAATTCTAAATGACTATTCATGCACTGAACTGGTTAAAAAGCTATCATTTTATGTGAAGTAAGGTGATAACCTTATCATTTTATGTGTATAAAAGCTATCATTTTGTGCCTAAAGCTTGTGCGAGTTCCAAACTCTACCGCTTCGTGCATGCAACTTAGTTCTTAGAGTAAACAAAACCCTATGCACGACATCAATCCTTTCATCCCTTCCATGAGAAATAATTCCAAAATTAAATTTTAATGCTTAGAACCTGGGCTTGATTCATGTGTGCTGCATTGGTCGCTCCGCTCGCCCCTCTAGCATTACCGATGGCTTGGATGCCTACGCTTCCGGCGACATTTTTCTTAGGAGCCATTCGCCTCACGGAGATTGGGCAGTCCGGACCTTAACGGGGTTTGACACGTTCGATTGGGAAAGACCGCTGGATGGGGTTCGTTCCCGAGAGAGTGGTTTGGGTGACTTGTGGCGATTACTCTCTTCTCACTCTCTTCTTCTTCTTTTTCTCCTCTCCTCCTTCTTTCTCTCTCTCTCTCTCTGTTCTTCTTCTTCTCATGCTCTTCTTCTCTCCCTCTCCTTCTCTTCTTCTCCTTTTCTCTTATTCCTCTACTCTCTCTCTCTCTCTCCTCTTCTTTTCCTTATCTCTCATTTCTCTACTCCCACTATCTCCCTTCCTATTCTTCTTCTTTTTCTCTTTCCATCTCTCTTCCTCTTCTTTTCTACTATCTCCCTACTCTTTCTCTTTCTCCTCCACTTCTTCTTCTTTCCTCTTATTCTCCTACTCTCTCTCTTCTTTTTCTCCCTTACTCTTCTTCTTCTTCTCCTTCCCACTCTCTCTCCTTCTCTTCTTATTCTCCTCTTCTCTCTCTTCCCTCTTCTCCTACTCTCTCTCTTTCTATTCTCCTTCTTCTTCTCTCCTCCTTCTCTCCCTCTTCTCTCTCTTCTCTCCCCCTCTCCTTCTTCTTTCCTTCTCCTTCTCTCCTCCTCCTCTTCCCTCTCTCTCTTCCTTCTTTCTCTTCTCTCCTCCTTCTTTTTCTTCTCTCCTTCTCCTTCTCTCCCTCTCTTCCTCTCTTTCTCTCTCTTCCTTCTTTCTCTTCTCTCCTTCTCCTTCTCTCCCTCTCTTTCTCTCTCTTCCTTCTCCTTCTCTCCCTCTCTTTCTCCTCTTCTCTCTCTCTTCCTCCTCTTCTCTCTCTTCCTTCTCTTCTCTCTCTCCCTCCTTTCTTTTTTCCCACTACTTCCTGTTTTTTCTACCACTCCTTCTTCTCTTCTCCTTCTCCTCCTTCTCTTCTCCTACTTCTCTCCCTCTACTTCTCTCACCCACTCCTTCCTCTCTCCTTCTTCTTCACTTCTTCTCTTCTCCTTCGCCTCCTTCTCTTCTCCTTCCCTTCCTTCTCTTCTCCTCCTCTCTCTCCCTCTTCTCCTCTTCTTCTTCTTCTTCTCCTTCTCTCCCTCTACCTCTTCTCCTCTCCCTCTCCTTCTCTTCACCTCCTTTTTTGCTCACGGGGGGTGTTGACGTCACGCCCAGGTGGGGGTGGCGCCTGCTGCAGCCGGAGAGGGGGAAAGGGTTTTGTGCTTGAGCTGGAGGAGGGGCCGCTTTTTCCCAGAACAAGGGGGGGAGGATCGCTATGCTGCGGCCGACGCAGGGGGTGCTCAGCAGCTTGCGGACGCTGGAGGGGGGCCGCTGCCTCTGTGTGAGGGAGGAGGTTTTATAGGGGCGCAGCTATCCGTTGCCTCTGTGCGTGGGAGGAGGGGGAGGTTTTATAGGGGGCGCAGCTGTCCGCTGCCACCTGCAGGCTGCATGCCCCTCCAACTCCCACACGTCATCCCCTCTATCTCTCCCCGCCATGCCACGTCAGGGGGAGAGAGAGGGAGAGATAAATTTTTTTTAAATTAGGGGGGATTGTTCCCATGGAGGAGGCTAGGGGGAGCACAGGGGTCATGAGGGGGGGGGGGAGGGAGAGACATTACATTACCAACGAGAACGGAAGCCTATTTACTTGAACACTCTCCGAATCCCGCAAAGTCATGCATCGCCCACATGAGAATGGCTCGAATATTGGTGGACCGTCGACCATCGCACTTGCTCATATCTTGCATGGTGACCCCCTTCTCCCACAAAATCTTAAGCTCATCAACTAATGGACAAAGATACACGTCCATATTTTTGATTTTGTAGCAGTCGGGGACGAGTAAGCTAAGGATGAGATGTCCTTTCTTCGTAGAAAGCCATGGAGGGATATTGTAGTTGACAAGGACTATATGCCACACACTGTAAGAAGTTGAGCACAAACCGAATGGGTTCATGCCATCCATTGCAAGACCGAGCTGAAGATTCCTTGGCTCTTGGGCAAAGTCTGGGAAGGTAGAGTCAATGTGGCTCCATGCACGTGAATCCGCTGATATTCGTTGAACTCCTTTTGTGGACCCATTTTGGGCATGCCATGTTATCAAGCTCGCCATTCTTGACATACGAAATATATGGTTTATGCGGGGGATAAGCGGAAAGTGTCTAAGCACTCTTTGAGGGATGGTTTGCCCTTGCAAGTCCTGTCGATACCTGTGAGCACCACACTTTGGACATGTCTCCATAGTCTCGTATTCTCCTCAAAACAGTATGCAATCGTTGATACATGCATGGATGCTGTTGTAGTCCATACCAAGCTTTCGTAAAACATGTCGTGCATCATCACAAGACTCAAGCATGGTATTTGCAGGTGGTAATATATAATATTTCAGTAACCTAAAAAAAATCATAAAACACCTTGAAAAAGCACAAATTTTTTTAATGATAGTGCCGAAAAGAAATCAACAAAGCGTGCTTACAAGGTACCTGAACAACTCGGTCACACTCGCATCGCTCCATCCGTATTTTGCTTGCACACTTAGGAGTGTAAGCAGTGTCTTCAGGTGAGATACTTGGCACCCATCATATAATGGTATGGATGCTTCCTCTCTAAGCGGATCAAAAGTCTCGACATCCATGGGAATCAATGCATCGATCATTGCCTCCATCTCAGGCTCCAAGATTATAGGTAGGTCTGGAAGGCTGGTTGTCTCCTCTAATATTGATGGTATAGATTGGATAGTACCTTCCAAGTGGTGGATTGGCTTAGGCACTCCATCCATCGCACGCCCACAAACTCTTCTAATTGGCCGCAAAGGGTGCACTCCTCCTTGGGATGAGACGTCACCTCCCTGGATAGAAAATTTGCTAGCCACACCCAATCTTCTTGTATATGGTACTCAATTAGCTTGCGAGTACAATGCATGATTGATATTAACTTTTCTTACTGTTTGCTGAAAATCCAAGATCGTCTGATCAATGATCTCAGATTGAAACTCGCCGAAGCGTCATACTGTTCTATAGACAATTGACGTTTTCGTCTAATTGCCAGCTTGCATTGAGAGCAAGGACATGTGACACGTTGATTAAGATACGTCTCGCGTTCTTGAACAACAAGACCTTCATCGTTTTCCATTTTGTCTATGTTACGACAAACAATTTGTTTTTGTTATCATTCTTTTTTTCTTTCTTAAATTATTTGAGAAGGGATTTCTTCTCTTGTAACTCAGCAAAAATGAACGTATGTAAAGTCTCCCCCCACCCACACAGATTAACATATATATGTCGGAGTGTTTCCCGTCTCGTGGTGTTGCACTAGACCTCGCCACCACTCTCTCTTTGTTTTTTATCCATTCATTATCTCCTCTCCTTCCATCTCTCTCTCTTTTTCTCTTTCTTTATTATGTTGTATGTTTATTCCCTCTCTCTCATTCCTTCTTCTTTTTTCTCTTCCTCCCCCTCTCTCATTTTCTTTAACAATCACGACTACGACTACGATGAAGACCACGACCATGACTACGACCACGACCACGACCACGACTAGAACTACAACTACCACGACCATGACTACGACTACGACTATGACCACGACCACAACCACGACTACGACTACGATATGACCACAACCACGACCACGACCACGACTATGATGACCACGACCATGACTACGATTACGATGACCACGACCATGACTACAACTACGACTGCGACTACGACTATGACCACGACCATAACCATGACTACAACTATGACTACGACCACGACCACGACCACGACTACTACTACGATTACGATTACGATGACCACGACCATGACCACAACCGTGACCACGACTACCACTACCACTACCACTATAATAAACAAGAAAAGAAGAAAAAAAACAACAACAACAACTAGTACTACTATTACTACTATAACAATAAACAGGAAAATAAGAAAAAACTACTACTACTACAAAAAAAAAACAAGAAAACTAAATAACAATAAACAAGAAAATAAAAAAAACTACCACCACTACTACTACAAACAACAACAATTAATTTCCTTTTCTCTCTTCCTCTGCCTCTCTCATTTCCTCTCCCTCCCTCACCCTCACCCTCTCTTTCTCTCTTTCCCTATCAGGTTTAATGTTTTTTCTCTCTTTTTCTCTCTCCTCTCTCTCTCTCATTTTTTTCTCTCTCCTCTCCCTCTCTCATTTCCTTTTCTCTTTCTCTCCCTCCTCACCCTCTCCCTCTCTTTCTCTCTTTCCCTATTATGTTTAGTGTATTTTCTCTCTCCTCTCCCTCTCTCATTTCCTTTTTTCTCTTCCTCTCCCTCTCTCATTTCCTCTCCCTGCCTCACCCTCTCCCTCTCTTTCTCTCTTTTCCTATTAGGTTTAATGTTTTTTCTTTCTTTTTCTCTCCCCTCTCCCTCTCTCATTTTTTTCTCTCTCCTCCCCCTCTCTCATTTCCTTTTCTCTCTTTCTCTCCCTCTCTCGTTTCCTCTCCCTCTCTCACCCTCTCTCATTTTTCTCTCTCCTCCCCCTCTCTCATTTCCTTTTCTCTCTTTCTCTCCCTCTCTTGTTTCCTCTCCCTCCCTCACCCTCTCCCTCTCTTGTTTCCTCTCCCTCCCTCACCCTCTCCCTCTCTTTCTCTCTTTCCCTATTAGGTATATGGGTTTTTTCTCTCTTTTTCTCTCTCCTCTCTCTCTCTCATTTTTTTCTCTCTCCTCTCCCTCTCATTTCCTTTTCTCTCTTTCTCTCCCTCTCTCATATACGCTCCCTCCCTCACCCTCTCCCTCTCCCTCTCCCTCTCTCTTTTCTTATTAGGTTTAATGTTTTTTCTCTCTTTTTCTCTCTCCTCTCCCTCTCTCATTTTTTTTCTCTCTTTCTCTCTTTTTTTTCTCTCTTTCTCTCCCTCTCATTTCCTCTCCCTCCCTCACTCTCTCCCTCTCTTTCTCTCTTTCCATATTATGTTTAATGTTTTTTCTCTCTCCTCTCCCTCTCTCATTTCCTTTTCTCTCTTCCTCTCCCTCTCTCACTCACTCTCCCTGCTTCACCCTCTCCCTCTCTTTCTCTCTTTCCCTATTAGGTTTAATTTTTTCTCTCTTTTTCTTTCTCCTTTCTCTCTCTCTCATTTTTTTCTCTCTCCTCTCCCTCTCTCATTTCCTTTTCTCTCTTTCTCTCCCTCTCTCATTTCTTCTCCCTCCCTCACCCTCACCCTCTCTTTCCCTATTAGGTTTAATGTTTTTTCTCTCTTTTTCTCTCTCATTTCTTTTTCTCTCTCTTCTCCTTCTCTCATTTCCTTTTGCTCTCTTCCTCTCCCTCTCTCATTTCTTCTCCCTCCCTCACCCTCACCCTCTCTTTCTCTCTTCCCTTATTATGTTTAATGTTTTTTCTCTCTCCTCTCCCTCTCCCTCTCTCATTTCTTCTCCCTCCCTCACCTTCTCCCTCTCTTTCTCTCTTCCCCTATTATGTTTAATGTTTTTTCTCTCTCCTCTCCCTCTCTCATTTCTTTTTCTCTCTCCTCTCCCTCTCTCATTTCCTTTTCTCTCTTCCTCTCCCTCCCTCACCCTCACCCTCACCCTCTCTTTCTCTCTTTCCCTATTATGTTTAACATCTTTTCTCTCTCCTTTCCGTCTCTCATTTTTTCTCTCTCCTCTCCCTCTCTCATTTCCTTTTGCTCTCTTCCTCTCCCTCTCTCATTTCTTCTCCCTCCCTCACCCTCACCCTCACCCTCTCTTTCTCTCTTTCCCTATTATGTTTAATGTTTTTTCTCTCTTTTCCTCTCCCTCCCCCTCTCTTTCTCTCTCCCTCCCTCTCCCTCTCCCTCTCTCATTTCCTCTCCCTCCCCCTCTCTTTCTCTCTCCCTCCCTCTTCCTCCCTCCCTCTTCCTTTCCCATTTCCTCCCTCTCTCATTTCCTCTCCCTCTCTTTCTCTCTCATTTCCTCTCCCTCTCTCAATACACACGAATTATACCAAAAACAAGTAAAAGAGAGAGAGAAAACTCCCTCTCCCTCTCTCATTTTCTCTCCCTCCCCCTCTCTCTCTCCCTCTCTTTCTCTCTCCCTCCCTCTCCCTCTCCCTCTCTTTCTCTCTCATTTCCTCTCCCTCTCTCAATACACACGAATTATACCTCATTTTCTCTCCCTCTCTCTCCCTTTCCCTCTCTTTCTCTCTCATTTCCTCTCCCTCTCTCAATACACATGAATTATACCAAAAACAAGTAAAAGAGAGATAGAAAACACAAAAGCAAAGCAAGAATGGACAATGCACTCACCGTAAAGGCTCGAAGAAGGGTTTGGTGGCTCCTCTTCACGACGGCGGCTCCTCTTCGCCCTTCATACACCTCCTCCTCTTCTTCGCGAATGGTGGTGGTGGCGGCGGTGGCGGTGAGAAACTTTCTTTCTCTCTTTTTCTCCCTCTCAGCAAGATGCTCACTCTCCCTCTCGCTCTTCCTCTCGCTCTCCCTTTCGCTCTCTCTTTCCTCTGGGTACTATCACTATTTGCGTCGCAAATGTGATGCTAATAGCGACGCCGCTATTTCTTGTCGCTAATGGGCATCGCTATACCCTCATATCCTTGCAGTGACTTTCTCATTACAGTAAGTCTCAATAGTTGTAATGCACGTGGCCTTAGTAGTAGACAATGCCATGCATTTCTACATCCTAGACATCCAAGAAATAGCTCTTCTAGCAAAGGTGAATACATAGACAGAGGTGGACTTCCTATTTTCTATATGTCCTACATAACCACAATATGTATAGCCCATAACTCCAGTATCTTAGCCACCATAACAAATGCACATAACTACAATATCCTAAAGGTATCTCATGATACTCTTCAAAACATCCCTATGCCACCTTTCATCAAGGGGGTCACTCATGAATATATGTGTGCATTATGTGGTTTCAAAATAAGAAATTTTTAAAATATAAATTTTATACATTTTTTACATATAGAAGGGTTAATATAAATGGATTATTTATAGACTGAATAGAAAATGGTTGCACTTTATTCAAGAAAAAATCACAAATAAGGATATTTATAAATAGGCCTTGATGCACGTAATGTAGAGGATATACATATAATGAACCCCTTGAGTGTCACCATATAACAAGTCATAACTCCCACTATAAATGCTATGTCAGGTCTAGTGGCTATCATGCCATACATCAAGCTATCCACCATAGATGCATATAGGATTCTCGCCATCTCATCCCTCTCATCATTTGACTAGGGATAATCCTTGACTAACCTTCACATGAGAAGGTAATGGGCAGCTAATAGGCTTACCACCTTCTTGCATAATTAACTACTCAAGGACTTTATGAATGTACTCCTTTTGTGACAAGTCAAACATGTGAGAGACATAGCCCATGTTCTTCATCTCAAATATATTCTTGAGTTGAGTCTTCAAAGCATCTAACTCATCAAGAGCATTTCTAATAATTAGCATGTTATCATCATATAGCACAAAAATGATAAGGCTACCATCACAAGCCTTATTTATGTAAATACACAGATCAATATCACTATGGGAATAACCATGTGAATGTACAACGGTATCAAACTTATAATACTATTCCCTATATTTCTACCTAAGTACATAAAGACTCTTCCTCAACTTACACACTAGGTGTTCCTTGCCTTTTCCTCAAAATCCTTAGGCTACTACATATAGATATCCTCATGCAAGTCCCCACGAAGAAAATTCATTTTCACATCTATTTGATATATTAAGTCTAGATCCATTTATACAACCAAGGCCAATGCCAAGCATAGGGTAGTCATTCAAACCATCATAAGATACAACATCTCATTAAAACCATCTCCCTTCTCTTGCTTAAAACCTTTAGCAACCAATCCAGTCTTATATATTGGCCTTATATGCTAGTTTAAAACCCTTAGTAACCAATCTGGACTTATATGCTAGCTTGGAGTGACCAAGGGTATTTTTGAACTTGCTTCATGATATATGTCATGTCTCAAGCTTGACAAAAAGCCTTATCTCCACTAGGGACACTTGGATAATGATATGTACCATGTCTCTTTTGGTGATTCTGCATGGAAGATTACTCATGGTAGTCTTGTTTTCTCTCAAGATGCCAAGGTTGACAACCTCTATCCTTTACTTGTATCCATATATATTGATCATGCCTTAGCTGTGAATGATCTTCCTCATGTATCTCTTTGGGATCCTTGTCTTGGGCATATGACACTATATGGTAGGCAAACTCATAACTCTCATAAAAATTTTGGCTCTACACATGGGTGAGCCTTTGGGTCTTATTCATTTAGATATTTGTGGTCCCATATCATGTCACTCATTAGGTGGTGCTAAGTACTTTATGATGTTTATTGATGATTATTCACTTAAATTTTGGGTCTATCCTATTAAGCAGAAATAAGAGGTATTAGCTATATTTTGACACTTTCTTGCTATAATTGTTGGGCATAGGCTAGAATACCTACAATATGACAATGGGAGTGAATATGTATTTAAGGCATTTGAGCACTTTTGTCATGAGAGAGGTATTAAGCCTCATTTGACTGCCCTATACACCCCACCTTGGAATGGTATTGCAGAGTGCATGAATAGGATTATTAAAAAAAGAGTTTGTAGTATGCTTAGTCAAGTAGGCTTACAACAATATTTTTGGGTTGAAATACTTACTACTACCATCCATTTCATTAACAAATCCCCATAGATTACTCTAAATGGTCAAGATGCAAAGGAGGTATGTCCTAGTAAACTTCCCTTGCACACTTGCGTGTCTTTGGATGTGAGGATTTCTACCATATTCCCAAAGACAAATACAATAAGCTAGATCCAAAGTCCATCAAATGCATCTTTCTTGAATATGGTGATACATGTGAGATGGAAATCAACTCTACAAATGGAGCACTAGTACCAAATTGCAATCTCACGTCAATTGTATTAATAATATCTAATGCAATGTCATCTGCTAGCCTAACCAAACTTGTGACAATATCTAATGCAATGTCATCTGCTAGCCTAACCAAACTTGTGACAATACAGTATGTATAAAACCAATGATATTGTAGGAGGGTAAAATGAAATGAAGCTCTTGAATCAAGAAGCTAATACTAAGAGTAAGAAGATAGAGCATAAGTCAATTGAGTAGCATCAAGTGATAAAGAAACAAGTGTGTAGTAATCTAAGTTGTACTCCAATGCATTTATCTATTCTATCTTAACACTAGACTTAGGAAACATGCTACAATCATTCAAATATTTGCCATTATCTTGCTCTTTTCCTTTTCATTTTTTGCACCTATCATTGGACATCTTATGGCATATCGGCCGTATGTGACCCTATTTCCCACAATAATGACAAGTAAGACAGGATTTAGAACCACATGACTTGCTTCTTGATTTCCCATGAGACTTAGACTTGCCTTGTTCAATAGTGAGTCTCTACCATGATTATTATTCCCATTACCATCTTGTGTGCCTCTCACAGTGATTGCATGGGAAGTATGGGTTGTATCAATATTCTTTTTGTTTATATTCTTAGTAAAAGAAAAGCAACCTCTACATCCTTGAGCTCAAAGCTATCTTGAGGAGAGTTTGCACTCATAGTAGTATGGAATGTATCCCAAGATTCAAGGTAGTATGACAAGAAAAAAAAGATACTTGACATTCTCCTCAAATTTAAGGCCCTACGAAGTAAGCTGACTTAAAATGGAATGATGAGAAGACATTGAACTCCCTTCCTTCATGCAAAGATCCATGAGTAATATAATTAAGTTGCAAGACTCTACTTATCATAGAGATCACAAATAATTTTCCATAATGCATAAGTATCACCCCTCGTCTTAATCACATTAAAGTATATGTACTTTTGACAATGATAAAATGATGGTAGACTTACATAGCTCATCAAGCTCTTCCCATTCCTCTACACCATAAAGTTCTAGCTTTTGGTCCTCTAATTTCAATGGCTTTGACTTGCTTCTTCTACACCAATACCTGCCAAATCTGAATCTTCCAATATTGGGAGTTATTACCATCCAACTTCTCTATGTTGAAGATAGCACTATCATTGGAAGCATTTGAAGCACTTATCATTATGTTTGCCAAATAAAGAGAGCATGGGCTATTATACCAAAACCCAATCCAAAAAGAGTATAGAAAGAGAATGATTGAGCCAATAGATTGCTATCGATAAGCAAGAAGCACTAGAGTGGTCAATACAAGCATGTGCTCTCAAAAGAATTACTCAAAACTGATTTTCAACATGGTTGTCCATAAACTTGTAATAAGTAGCATATAAACATGAAAAAGAATAAGCTCTCACTACCAAGAAGATCCAGGTGGCAATCAAGATGTAGAATGCAACTAGCAGTGTATTAGAAACCACTGAGAGTACCATATCAAAATATCCAAGGTGTCAATTACATATATGCATACCACAATGCATGCCAAGCATGCATCCACCACTAACAACCCACTAACAATAAGTGGTAAAATGTATCAAATCAAAGCCCACAATCATAAACTCTACAATGATAGTATATGCATAAACCAAGAGAGCATAAGTAAGTCTCCCACTAACTCAAAAGAACTAAGCTATGTGTTAAAAAAACTAAGTACTTTCATTGGAGCAAATTTAAAGTATCCAAACTAGCAAAGGAAGCTCATGCATAGATTTCATAGCATCCATGTGCCCAAGATATATCATGTATATATTTGCGAGCATATACCTTTAATAAGTCTTCAAGCCCGCAAGAGGAAATCACTAAAGCAAATAGCAACTACCCAAACACAACCTATCCAAGATGTAGAGCTTAACACAACCATATCTAAGCATAAACAATAGTACCAAGCATCAACATAACCATATAGCATACCCGAATAGCATGTAGGCATTCAATATATAGACATTAAGTTATGTGAAATATAGAACTAAATATTGTGTGGAATCACCTATGTGATTACTTAGATTTGTCATTCTCTTCTTGCCTTTTGTTATGGCCAAAATCCAAAAGTGTTGTCAAGCTACCATAATTGTCCATGACTTCTATAGCTATGGCTACTTCTCAACTTAATAAGCACTCAACAAGGCTTAGCTAAGCCTTGGAAAGATCCTTAACCAACTGGAACATGTATTGAAGGTAGGAAAGCCAATGTATACCTCAAATAGGCTGATATGGGGTTGCCATGAAAGTTATAAGTCAAGCTCTCTTCTCAAGTTGAATGCAATATCAATGAAGCTCCTTGAATGCCTACTTTGATACCATCAAAAGGTGGAGCAAGAGTGGAAGCACAAAAAGAAGCAAGAGATATGGAGAGAGAGAGAGAGAGAGAGAGAATGTGGGAACTCTAATAGTCACAATGTGTGGTGTGTTGTCTTCCCTTATTCTATTGTCTTGAATAAATATTAAAGTGATAATGACAAGTGGCCTTCACCTACAACATACATGTATGCAAGTGGGTAAGTACAAGTAAATGTAGACGGCTAAGCACAAGTGGCCTCTAACTCATATGCAATATAGTTATCATGAGTTGTGTATCAAGAAGAAATGTATTTTTCAATAATTATTATATATGTGTAAGTCATGGCTTAGAATAGTGGTTGATTTATATAGTAATCCATATAGCATTGCATATACATGGTCATATTTCTGTTTGTACTAGTCATGTAGCTATGTATGTCAGTGCTCATGTATCGTAGGTATCATCTCCTATCTATAAACTAGGAATATTTCTTCAAACTATAGCTTGTATAGCATTGCATATGGCTACATATGCCAAGTCATATAGCAAATGTAAATAGCAAGTGCATGCAACAAGTCTTATAGAAATTAGTATATTTTTGTATAATTTCATATGGCTATTTATGTCAATTCATACAATTATATACAATACATATAATTTTACCTGTTAGGTCACATACATGTCAAATAGTAGTTCATGTATCTATATTAAATCAAGTCCTTTAGTAATTCATATGTATCTCATGATGATTGAAGCTCTTAACCATCATAAATCATGTCAATTGTATGAATATTCTATATGTTTAGTATTTTTAGCTCATATGCATTAGCTGTATTTTCAATTCAATAGTAGGTCATAATCCTATATATGTCAAGTCATTTTATAGCGCATATGTTTATTTGCTAATTATTCATTTCTTAACCATCATAAGTCATGTCATTGTGTTTCCAGTTCAAATACATTTCATTGAGTTTACCTTCTAAAAGAGCTTTAGTTTGATTTTTAAAAGGCTGTTCTTTGAAATTAACCAGAAAGTGTTGTTGTATTAATCATAAGGATCTACGTTATAGGTCATACTACTATATATGTCAAATCATTTTACAATGCATATGTATCTTTTCTAATTATTCAGTTCTTAACCATCATAAGTCATGTCATTGTACGAATCATTTCTATACATGTATTTTTCAATTCATATACATAAATCAATGGCTATGTAGCAAGAATTATGTACTCTTCAAACACATGGTATGCTTAGATTTTTGGAGGTGCACCCATTGAGGCTAGTGCTGAATAGGGGTAGTGCCTCCCCTAGGAGGGGTCTCAAAGAAACACCCCTCACCCAATGATAAAGGGGTTTCAGAAGAGCACCTCTCACCCAATGGTAAAAGGAATATCCCTTGGAATATTTCGTGACCAACAATGAAGGTTAATAGGTATGTGGATTAGGCCAACTTGACTACCTTTGTGGGTTATAAAAGGAAGACCCCCTCAAAACCATGATCATCTATCTTTTATCTAGTTAGAGTTCTTTTAACTATCCTTAAATTCTCCACCTAGATTTTTTATATTTCCATCTAAGCTTCATAGTGGAAGTATGACTAAATAGAGCCATATTTGTATATGTCTATTTGCAATTATAGAAATCTCAATTATTTCATATTTTTCTATGTACACTTTATTCCTTGCTCAGGTTTTATATGTTGTGTTGTGTAATCTCTACAACATAATGGAATGACTATACCACCAAGGTTGGCAAAGAGTACAAAAGAACTTGTTGTATTGATTCCATGTTTCTATTTTATGGTCTTTACCTATGATCATGTAACAAAATAATTCGCATGATTGAATAGAGCCATATTTTTATACGTCTATTTGCAATTTTAGAAAATTTCCTATTTTTCTATGTTATTGTCTATTCCTTGTTCAAGTTCTATATGTTGTGTTGTGTAATTTTTGCAACATAATGGAATGACTACACCACCAATGTTGACACTAGTTGTATTGATTCCATGTCTCTATTTTGTGCTCTTTACCCATGATCGTGTAACAAATGAAATTTGCAAACACCAATCAAGGGCACTCATTGATGACTATAAGAGGTGAGAGAGAAGTGTAATCGCCATTTTCCTTTTAGATTACACACATATGCACTCTACTTACAAATCAAAAAACTATTTGATTGAGTTCTACTTTGGGGTCTTGGGTCAAGAGATTAGTATCTAATAGTTAGGCAAGAAATGTCAAAAGGAACATAGTTATCATACTACCCCTAATACATCACCCATGCACACAACACACTCACCCACACACACACATGCACATAAATCAATGTGTATCCATGAAACATACCACCTAACACTATGACAGAGAGAGGGGGGTGACCGTATGTGTCCATGTATGCATGCATGCGTGCGTGCATGCGTGCATGTGTGTGTGTGCCTATATACAAATGCACATTGTTCATGTACACACACACATGTAGTCAATCATATACCATTGCCTCTAATTGAATGACTGTAACTACTGAGTTTTGTAGTTTATAATGTCCATGATATGAATATAGTTTATTTTTCATGTGTATATCTACCACGTCATGTCCTTAAAAGAGAGTGACAAAGCAATTTTGTTAACACATGCTATATATGTGCTAAGAAGGTTCGGTCATGCTATCTATTTTATACATAAAATTTTATTTCCCTTCTCAATGGAAACCTTAGTGAATCAATTCAACCTTGATGTGATACTTATTCTCCTCAAAAGTTATTATATTTTCATGCTAGTAGACATAAACAAAGGATGAGCATGTATTCATGTACATAGCTTTCGTTTATGACACAAACAACACTTATATCGGTCACAGATGTTTACACTCAAATAGACATCCAACATAAAGAGAGAATTCCATGTAGTTTTCTCTATATATGAAGTGGATTGTGATTTAGATAATTCCATTTCTATGAACGATCATCTATGTGCTCAATGTTGTCATCAACCTTCTTTCTTCCATTCATGTGGTCTCCTGCACTAGCATCTACTTCCACAAAGTCAACATAACAAAGACATTGTAGTAGTATGAGTGAGCATAAGAACATGGCTATGGAGCCCAAAAGCCAAAGTAATAAAGGAAAACCCACATACAAGGTACGTGAGCCAACTGATTTAAGGATGGTTCCATGCTCTAGCAAATTAACAATATAGCCTTCGGTGATGAAATGATTGGTGGTATCTAGAGGGGTGTTGAGGGGGATGTTGAACATGTAATTCACATGGTTGAGGAACCTTATGCTTTGGATATGGCATAGAAATGCAAATAAGAAGCATATTAGAACAGAAAGGGATTTAACAATCCCTAATACACTCGTGTTTCCAACACCAACCACCACTAAGGGTTGCTGGTTCAGAGTGTTAGCCAAGGTGAAGTAGCTAGCCAACCCTGCTATTAAGAGCACACTTGTGGTGGCCATCAAGGTGGACTCCATGATGCTATTACGTATAGTTTGGATAGCCAAGACACTATTATTACAATCGTCCTGCACCAAAACCAAGGCATCAGTAAGCGAGTGTGATGAATGCCATAAACTTATAAATAATATGTAAATATAAGTGCAAATAGGTCACCCCTTGAAAATCCTCATTTGGTGAGAAATCCTTATTGGAAAAAGAGTTTATCATATTATTTCACAAGTACTAGAGAGAAGTAAGTATCACTAGTTATCCCCTATTTCAAAGGCAAATTATCATTAATAGTAAGAAGGAAAATAACACTACCTACCATATATTTGAAATAACCATTGTTCACGGCAATCATTAGAATCCAAAGTATTGTAATATTGGGCAATCTTGATCTATCAATCTTATTATCAATTGACATAGTATTGCATAGTAATACTCGTTTAGAGGTTTGGGAAGGGGGAAAGAGTAAGGAAACATGACACATGGACCCTTTGTGTATAGAAATCTCTGACTTCATAAGTCCCTTTATAAGACAAGGGGGTCAACTATAGAACACCTAATGGAGAGATGTATTTTTGGGGGGATTTCACCTTTTGCTTTTTTTATAAAAAGTCTAAACACATAAACATATAGAGGACATCAAGAGAAATTGACGAGTTTGACATCAAATTTAATAACTTTTAAAACCTTATATATAGTTTTAAAAACACAATTTTAGGGGGTTTCTCAAGACATCGGTACACTTGTGAGCCAATAATATGATACATTTTAACAAATCAATGAGTGACACCAAAGCAAGATTCTTAGCATATTCCTTTTTGTTTTGGGGTCACATGACTAGCTCCAAGGTGTTTATTGTTTGGCACCCAATTTAAAGTTGGCCCTTATCCTATATGAAGGCTTCATGTAAATGTTAGTTTAGGAATCCCTTTTTGCAAAGCACACATGAAACAACCACCTATGTACCCCAATTGAGGGCTAACATCTTACAAAATAACCGACTAGTGATAGTCTAGTCAATAGCATGGGTGTACAAGTAATGGCAGGTCTCAAGTTCAAAAATGTGTGATTAAGCAACTCTATAGTGTCTTCATCTAGTAGAGGTGGAGAGATGGGATGAAGCCCAATCACAAATATCACAATTGAATTGATCATGCTTTAATAATAATAATAATAATGATAACAATAACATATTACAAAGTAGTCAAGTAAACTAAGCGCTAATGGTGATCGTAATTAACCGTATGACAAGAATGATAACTCTATGATGGATAGGAGAGATAAGATTTAGTGCTCAAGGCTCGTGTAGTAGTGAAAGAGTGTATGATGATAGGATGGATGGCTTACACGGAGCATCTCTTTCACCCATAGCCTTCTGGCCTTGTGGTTCACACCCATGGCTGTCTGGCAGGGCGAGCGCTTGACCTTGAAGAAGAGGAAAGCATGGTAGCCGAGCAGCATGAGGACGGCAGAGGGGACTAGGATGGCGTCGATGGCAGCTGCAGGCACGGCCTCGGCCATAGCTAGCGTCTACTACTGAGCTGAGGCTGAGAGAGAGAGAGAGAGAGAGAGAGAGAGAGAGAGAGAGAGAGAGAGTGTGTGTGTGTGTGTGTGTGTTTTACAGCAGTTCTATCGAGGGAGTGCACACTGACAGTGAGTAATCGAGACGGCCATAGCTAGCGTCTACTACTGAGAGAGAGAGACAGTGTGTGTGTGTTTTACAGCAGTTCTATCGAGGGAGTGCACACTGACAGTGAGTAATCGAGATGGCAATGGCGATATGCTGCAAAGTCACGCCTTTAGCCCTGAGTTGGTATAGACACTGTCGGCCACCCCCTCTTTCTTTATTACCATCTTTTTTCTTTTGTTTTATTATGAGTGACATGACCCCCAGCCTAAAGGCGTTCTTACCCTTAAGTGAGCAAGTCATAACTATCAAGAAAGCAACCATTCAATTTGTTTGCAGCTATTCATTGGCTGAGATTGCTTTGGATTATTCAAATGGATAAGCTATATAACTTTTTAATCTAACAAATATGGGCTGGGTTATCCAAGAAGATATCATCATTGACAAGTTCAAGATATTCAAGTACTTGTGCAATCACTTTCATGGATTTCGAACATGTGTGCTTCATGGGTTGTTAATCATATGCAACTTGTTCCTCTGTGGAAGATATGTGCAAGAGACATGTAGGGCATGCAAAGGTTCTTTTTGAGTTTTGCAAGAATTGGATGCATTTCGAGTTTGTGACATTTTGGACGTGTTTCACTACAAGAGATTAGGGGCTTTTGCATTGCAATCAAAATCAAAAGTACTGCATAAGCGACACAATTAAACAAATTCACATAGATGATGCAAAAGTAATCACACATAAATGCTGGCTTTTGTGACATATATAACAGTGTATACAAACTAGAAAATGTTGCTTATGCAACCTTTTTTAAGTTTTCCCATAAGCAAAGCTTTCAGTTATAACATTTTATTGTGAGCTACATACGGTGCATTTCATCATCATCATCGTCATTGTCGTCATCATCATCTTTGTTAGCAAAATTGAGGAAGGAGCTATAGGGTGACTAGAGCATCAAGAGTAAGCTTGCAAGATCCTTGGATCATTACTACACATCAAGATTCATCCAAATTGCAACAAGCAACAAGAAAGCAAAGGTTAGTCGCCCTACATGCATTTGGGTGATTGTATACATAGAATAGAAAAACCCAAAAATATAAGGAAAGAAATGTTCTCATTCTATGCATGTAAAATCATTTACTTGAGCTCTACCAATACATTCACATGTATAAAATGCATTCCAGATTGAATATATAAAAGACAAACCAAAAGGCTACAACTTTTAAATATACAGCCTTCATAAACTGCTTATTCATCAAGTAGGCATGTGCTGGAGTTGGTTCTCTTAATAGGATATTGAGTAATTGGATCAAAATTATATCCACTCCCTAGCTTGAAATCTTATCATATGCTTATAAAAGAAATAATATGAGTGATTTGGTTGCATACTTTTTATGGATTTTTCTCATATGCTATTGTTATTGGTTGGTTGGATATACTTGGGAATGCTTGTTAGACCTACATACACCACTAATGATTGTGAAATATATATATAAGCATTGCTTGAAGTTAAACATTATGTAAAAGGTTTTCTTGAGTACAAATGGCAAAGACTTCTAATCGTGAATCTTAATTTCCAATGTATTTGATGTTATTGTCTTACTCTGAAAAGTAAAGGATAGTGTTAGAATTTATATTGTATTCCAAAGGCATTCTAGCACATAGATTTTGATTCTTGAGACGTAGACAGGCTTACATGCACATCCATAAGGTAAAATCATGTGTGATCAACTCTTTCTGCCCAAATTTCACCTCTTACATAGTGTTTCGGAGCTTACATCAAGCATCTAGTATAGTGTTACAGTCTATTTGATCATATTATGCTTTGCTTGCTTTAGATTTAAGTTGGTGAATTTTAAATGTTGGCCCTTGGAAGAGGTTTTTTGGACCTTCATACAAGTGGAATAGTCATAGAAATGATAACTTGAGCTTACGAGTACATGTCTCATCACCTAGTTAGGGTGCTATTTGATCCTCTAGATTGTGTTGAACTCTAGTCTTGGGTTTGTTCTTGAGAATAACCCCCAAAATTTTATTATTTCTTTAAGAGGTGAATCACCTCATGTAAGTTTCAACACTTAACATCCACAAATAATCAAAGTGAGCCATATTGCATCTTGTTTTACTCGAACAAGGCATTGTTTAGCTAGTGCATGTGGTCCTACTCAAGAGTCTTCAAAATCCATTCATCGCCAAACTTTTCCTCCAAAATATCCCTAGAAGTGAACCACTTGTTTCAACTTAATAAAACTATTGCTTTGGCTTTTGCTGCATGCCTTTCTCTTTTCCTACACAATTTAATTTGATATTTGTATATCTTGATGTCTTAGACCTTGGTTTAGTAGTAGATTCATGCCACTTTGATCTATCACAATTCATATATGTATTAGAATTGTTTCCAATGTTTTAAAATTTAGCTTACAAATTAGACTTGGAATTTAGAGTCTGAACTCTTTTATGATTCATGGATCTTCACTTTGAAGTTTGCCATTAATATTACTTTGAAGCTCAATATATGATGCATTTTTATTGTAATTTAAAAGTATGCAATTTATATTTTCTTGTAAGATTAGGACCACATATGATTTGACCCCAAGGGCTGAGCCATATTCCAATCATACTTGTGTACCTATATGCATTTGTCATATTGAAATGTATAGAAAAGACGGTGGTTATTGGTTTGTGTGGAAACTCATTAGTCCATGCCTCTTGTATGGTACTACATGCTAGCTAACCATTATTAGTTGTAGCCCATCACTCAAGCATTTCCAAGAAATGTTGAGATATTGAGCTCCACTCGTGATACGCCAGGGTGACCGTTGTGTATTTATGTCACCGACTTGTCAGTTGCAGATGCGGTTGGTACACCGCCCCTGAATAATAGCTACATGATAGCTATCCTTATCTACTCTAGTTCGTGGCTCAGTTAGTATGCCACCTTAGTTAGTTGAGTTTGGTTTGAGACCCATATCTAGGGTTCTTCTATTTCTTTGTACTAGAGTTCTTTTTTTGGCTTACACAACTAAGAAGAGGAAAACTATTTTCAGCCTCCACTCTTGTGTGTATTCCCCCATTGTGCAAGCAAGAAAGCTACAAGTGAGACTCCTTCCTTCTCTCCCACAATCTTGACATGGTATCAGAGCCTTGTTCGTGGTAAGGAGCTCAAGAAAGCAAGCCAAGCTCGCGGTGTTCTGGTAAGAGGAGCAGTGTTGCTTTCATTTTCTGTTTTGGGAGCAGATCTCTGCAGGTAGCACAGCCGGAAATTGCAAGAGTGCATTGTCTCAGGTTGAGACGCCCTTCGCGGTGAAGCAAGAGGGCAGTATATGCTGCGGGAGATGGCTTTAGCCCTTGGTGACCTTTTTTTTTTATTTGAGGCCATTTCGGGGCCTGTTTTGGAGGCGGAAGTTTTCCGCACGCAGTCAGGAAAAGGCCCAGTTTTATGCTGTGCGACCACTGTTCTACAGGTCGGTGAAAAGTTACCACAGAAATTGCATCGTATGCTTATGTGCAGAGACATTGGGAGTTACAGAATCCTCCTTGATTCCTGTTTATGCAAAATCGTCACTAGGAAGTGACTATGTGGTCAAATACCACTTTCGCCAGTTTTGCAGATTTGCCCTTGTGAGGGTGAAGCTGTGTTTTTTGCAGTGACAGAATTTTTTGCAGTATTCTGTAATGGCGTCTGATTCTCTTTCACAGATTGTCACTGAAAAGCTTGACAAGAACAACTTCCAGGCATGGAAGTTTAGAATGACGAATTTCCTTATGGGAAAAGGATATTGGGAATTTGTTGCAGGAAATGAAGAAGAACCAGTTCTTCCTGATGTTCCCAATCAACAGCAAATGCAGGCATTCAAAGCATGGCATGAGAGAGCCAGGAAAGTTATGTACTGGCTGTCTATCAGTATTTCAGACTCTATGATTGTGCATATTCAGGATGCAAGTACGCCAAAGGAGGCGTGGGATACTTTATCAAAAATGTATAGCACAAATACGCAAGCCAGGAAAATGCAGCTCAAGCAAGAGTTGCATAATGTGCAAAGAGAAAATATGAGCATCAATGACTACCACATGAAGGTTAAGAAGATTGCAGATGCACTTGCTTCCATTGGCTCGCCAGTGGAAGATGATGATTTAGTTTCTGTGACCTTGAATGGTCTAGGAAAGGATTATGCACAGTTTCGGACATCCATTTCAGTTCATGAAAGATTTCCTGATTTTGAGGAGTTGATTGCTCTTCTAATTTTTGAGGAGCAGAGAAATGGTGGTGCATCTTCTTCAGGAGGAACTTCAAAAGAAGTTGTCTTCTACTCAAATGCTGGAAGAGGTAGAGGCAGAGGTAGAGGAGGCCGATTTGGAGGCCGTGGTAGAAATCAGAATATGCAGCAAACTCAAGAAAACCAGTCCTATGGAGGAGGACGTGGTAACTCTAGAGGCAGGGGGAGCCAAAGAGGTCGTGGTGGATGGCAAAGAGGCCAAAATGCAAACAGTAATGTTGAATGCTACTACTATGGTAAAATGGGTCATATGGCTAAAGACTGCTATAAAAAGCAGAATGACATCATGAATAGAAAACTGCAACAAGGGAATTATGCATCTTCTAGTAGACAGGGTGATGACAGAAATGAGCACTTGTTTATGGTGCAGCACATGAACAATTTTGTGACAAGTGCAGAAGAAAGCAATGATGTATGGTATGTTGACTCAGGTGCATCAAACTACATGACAGGTCATGCAGAATGGATGGAGGATGCAAGAAAAATGGAAAAACCAAGATTTGTGAAGACTGGTGATGATACTGCACATCCTATTGTGCAGATTGGAAAATTCCCTTGTCTATGCAGGATGGGAAAAAGAAATACCTGTCCGATGTATTTCATGTCCCAAATATCACCAAGAATCTGGTTTCTGTTGGTCAAATGGTTGAGCAGGGCTTGCAGGTCAGATTTAATCCTCATGGATGCTTTGTTGAGGATATGAAAAATAAAGGTCGCTTGACAGCAAAAGGAAAGAAGAAGGGCAGAATGTTTACATTGGATGCAGACATGTCTGAATTGAGTGCAGCAATGTTTGCACATGGGACCGGTGTAGTTGCAGATATTGATATCTGGCATAAACGCATTGGTCATGTTAATATACAGCGACTTAAATCAATGCAGGCCCAAAATATTGTTGCAGGATTGCCAACATTCAAGGTTGCAGAAATGCATAAGGTATGTGAAGCCTGTCAGTTTGGAAAACAGGCAAGGAAACCATTTCCTAGACATGTTCAAGAGAGTAAAAAGCCATTGGAATTAATCCACTCTGATGTGTGGACTACTAAAGCTGCATCTCTTGGAGGCTGTCATTATTTTGTCAGTTTTATTGATGACTATAGCAGAAAAGTTTGGATGTATTTTATGAAAAAGAAAAGTGAAGTTTTTGGGCATTTCAAAACTCTTAAAGCTATGGTTGAAAAAGAAACAGGCCTGCAAATAAAATGCCTAAGGTCAGATGAGGGGGAGAGTACCTCTTAAATGAGTTTGCAAGGTTCTTGCAGGAGCATGGCATAAAGCAGCAATATTCATGCAGTCATACCCCACAACAAAATGGAATTGCAGAAAGGAAAAACAGGCATATTGGAGAGGTATCTCGTGCCATGCTCAATGAAAAAGACCTGCCAGATTTTTATTGGGCTGAAGCAGTTGCTACAGCAGTCTACATAATGAACAGGACTCCCACTGCAGCAATACATGGAATGACTCCAGAGGAGAGGTATACTGGTAGGAAACCAGATATTTCTCATTTGAAAATTTTTGGTTGCATTGCCTATGTACATGTGCCAGATGAGTTGAGATCCAAGTTGGATCCAAAAGCTGAGAAGTGCATCTTTATTGGTTACTCTCTGCAGCAAAAAGGGTATAGATGCTATAACCCTTCTACTCGTAAGTTTACAGTGAGCAGAGATGTTGTTTTTGATGAGATGAGTAGCTGGTATAAACCAGTAAATGTGATTGATGATGTAGATGCACAAAATGGTAATGCTGCACAGAATTCACAGCAGAAGTCACAAAATATTAGTGGACTTGGAGCGTCCTCTAGCAGTGGTTCACATTCTTCGCCATGGACAGGCAGATTGAGATCAGGAGAATCTTCTCAAAGCAATGCAGATAGTGGTATGCAGGTATCACGAAAAGGAAAAGAGAAGGTTGATCAGTCCATGTTTGATGTGAATGCAGGTCACTCTTATGTGGATGGTGAATCCAGTGGCTCAGAACAGAGCATTGATGATGAGTTGGGTATTCCTTCTATTGTTACACCTGGAGTAAGGAAGACCATGGATGTTTTGAGAGCACCTGGGAGTGAACCCACTTTGCGCAGGTCTACCAGAGTTAGGTATCCTGTGGATAGGCTGAAATACGATGGATTTACAGCCATTCACTATGCATATATGGTCAAGGTGATACAGGAACCAGAACCCACTTCTTTTGAGCAAGCCATGGGAAAAGAAAAATGGGAGAAAGCCATGGATGAAGAAATGGATGCCTTGGAAGAAAATGCTACATGGGAGTTAGTACCTTTGCCTAAAGGTAAGAATGCAATTGGCTGTAAGTGGGTTTATAAGGTGAAGCACAATGCAGATGGTTTTGTGAACAGATACAAGGCAAGATTAGTAGTCAAGGGGTATGCACAAACATATGGCATTGACTATGAAGAAACATTCAGTCCAGTTGCAAGGATGGCAACTGTAAGAGCAGTCATTGCTATGGCTGCATCAAAGGGATGGTCTTTACATCAGATGGATGTAAATAATGCCTTCTTGCATGGTGATTTGCAAGAAGAGGTCTATATGGAGCAGCCACCAGGTTATGTGCATGCTGTTCATCCTGAGTTGGTTTGTAGGTTGAAGAAAGCCTTGTATGGCTTGAAGCAAGCACCTAGAGCATGGTCTGACAAGATAGGACAGTATCTTGTCACTATTGGCTTTCAGATTTCCAAGGCAGATTTCTCACTTTATGTGAGAAAAACAGAGAAAGGTATTATGCTACTTGTCATTTATGTTGATGATTTGATTATGACAGGTGACAGTGATGAAGATATCCTTCATGTGAAAATGCTATTGAAGCAGAAGTTTGAGATGAAGGATTTGGGAGAGCTGCGTTATTTCTTGGGCATTGAGGTGATTAGATCACCAAGTGGGATACAGCTCTTGCAGAGGCAGTATGGATTGGACATGCTGTCCAAATATGGGATGACAGGCTGTAAGCCTATTTCAGTTCCTTTGGAGCAGAATGTGAAGCTGAGCACAGATGTAGGTGAGCTTCTAGAAGACCCTACTATGTACAGACGCATAGTAGGAAGTTTGATTTATATGACTATTACCAGGCCAGATTTGAGCTATGCTGTTGGATTGGTAAGTCAGTTTATGCAGGCTCCAAGGAAACCACATTTGGATGCGGCTAGACGCATACTCAGGTATGTGAAGTCCACATTGCAGTATGGACTATTTTATGAGACTAGGGTTCAGATACAGTTGCATGGATACACTGATGCTGATTGGGCTGGTAGTATTTCTGATATACGATCTACCAGTGGATATGTGTTCTCTTTTGGGAGTGCTGCAGTCACTTGGAGCAGCAAGAAACAGCCTACAGTTGCCTTATCCAACACAGAGGCTGAGTACAGGGGTGCAGCAATGGCTGCATGTGAGGTAGCTTGGTTGCATAAGCTACTTTATGATATGCATCAGTCTACAGATGGGCCAGTTGTCATTTATTGTGACAACATGAGTAGTATACACTTGGCAAATAACCCTGTCTATCATGCTAGAACAAAGCACATTGAGGTGCATTATCACTATGTGCGAGAGAGGGTTTTACTAGGTCTTATTGATCTAGTTTATGTCAGCACAGAGGATCAGGTAGCTGACATATTCACGAAAGCATTGGGCGCAGAGAAGCTGTGCAAGTTCAGAGACCTGCTTGGTGTGCAGGAGTTGGGATTGAGCTCGAGGGGGAGTGTTGAGATATCGAGCTCCACTCGTGATACGCCAGGGTGACCGTTGTGTATTTATGTCACCGACTTGTCAGTTGCAGATGCGGTTGGTACACCGCCCCTGAATAATAGCTACATGATAGCTATCCTTATCTACTCTAGTTCGTGGCTCAGTTAGTATGCCACCTTAGTTAGTTGAGTTTGGTTTGAGACCCATATCTAGGGTTCTTCTATTTCTTTGTACTAGAGTTCTTTTTTTGGCTTACACAACTAAGAAGAGGAAAACTGTTTTCAGCCTCCACTCTTGTGTGTATTCCCCCATTGTGCAAGCAAGAAAGCTACAAGTGAGACTCCTTCCTTCTCTCCCACAATCTTGACAAGAAATCCATGCTAATTGGAGACATCTAACTTACCTTCCCCTACTTGTCCCACTTGAAACTTCCAACAATTAAGACCCTATTAAGCCTTTTGTAATGTTAATTGTTGGAGACATCTATATTATCTTCCCCTACTTGCCCCACAAGAAACTTCTAAGTAAGGCTCTATTAGGCCTTTTATAATGTTTGATTTCAATAGATGATGGGTAGATAAGACCCTAGCATCCGAAATATTAAAATTTTAAGAATATTACGCACACATGAAGTAGCCATGATGTAGAACTTCACTACTAGGGTAAGTGGGCCAGTAGAGTGTCACCATAAAGTACCTATGTCAAAAAATCTATGAGGTAATCCTTCTATCATTTTGATGCCATAACTACTATTGCAAAGTTATCAAGTAGCTAAGAAACTTCTCTAAGCTCGATCTATGGCTTGTAAAGGAGGGATCCTTTATTAAAAATCATTGTGATACTAAGGGGTGAGAAGGAAGACCTATACTCCAATAGAAGCTCCAAAAGCACCCGAGGATTTGCCTTCATCCTAAAGTTTGTAGTCCCATTGTGAACGAATGAATTTCTTTCAATGATCCCTTAATCTTACCCTCCATATTCCCTAGTATACACTCCATTAGACACTCCAAAACCACCTAAGGATTGGCCCCAATCCTAAGTTTGTAGTCCTCTTGTGAATGAACAAATTTCTTTATAGTCATCTCCTCCTGAGGACATTCATCTTTGGATTCCTTGTTATTCTTATTCAAGTCCTCTTCACTATGCTTCTTCATCAATGATCCTATCACTTCATCTTCTATGGAACTCAATGCTTCATTCTCACCAATGCTATTATCAAACATCTTGACATCCTTCCCATTCACTTAGCTTTATCTCCTCAAAATCTCACATCCAAGACTCCATGCATAATGTTGCATGGACTCCTCCTCAACATGTGGTGAGTAACCTAGTATATTCAATTCCACATGTATGCCTTAAAGATTAATTACTCCCCACTTGCTTTCTTCCTTTCCTTCACTCAATCCTCTTCCCTTCTTTTTTAAAGACAATTTAACTAAAAGCACAATGTGTGAAGGGCCTAATACTCCTTAATTAAAAATATTCATGTATAATTGGAATCAAACATTATAAAAGTCCTAATATTTCTTATTTAAATGCTTCATGTGGGGCATTTTTCTAGATCAGTGCTATGCCTCCCCCATATAGAGCTATATGGAGCTCTTGAATGAGGCACTAGAGGCTATCTACCTTGATATTGCCAGATTGTCTAAGAGAGGGCACCTTGAGAGATGTATCCATGGATATAATGGTTTTTTTTGTAAAGCAACATTGGGTATGGGCTTAAAAATATGTTGCATTAACATTTCTCGCTTATTATCTATGGTGATAGGACCCTACTTCCATCGACTTAGGCCACATAGAATCTGGGTCATGTCATTTGGACTAAGTGACCGAGGTATGAATTCTCAAAATATATTGGATTTTTTTAAATGCAAACTAAATTGTACATTATACTTAAAGGTACTCTTTACATTACTTTTTCTCTTATCTGTATGGAATAATATCCCATGCATAGGGGGATGAGTGACACTTCTTAGTCTTTGACAAACAAGTTGTTGTAGAGACTATGCAACTCTTTCCTAGCACTTGTACTAGACCTCCTCGGTCTACTCCACTAGTGTCTAACACCATCCCAAGGTGTAGGAGTCTCTACCCTTCCAAGTACACTCTTCTAGCTCGTTAAGTATATTTCATTTTAATTATGCATGTGTTTTGAAATGGTTTCTCTTTTTTCTTTACATATTTGGTTTCTTTATTCTTTAGGTTGTCACATCTATATGAGCACATATGGTGTCACATATCATATTGATCATGATGGCCACATAATCCTACTCAAAGGAGGTTTGATTATTTTGATGGATGCACAGCATTCTCAACTTATACATTCCACATGTATTAGATATTCTCAATGCCCCACCTTGTAAGGTGCCCCCAATGAGCCATTGTGCTCTAAGTTGTAATCCCCCATTTGGAGAAGAAGCCATATGTGAGCACGAACATTGGTTGGTGGGCCCTGACTCATATGTAGATGAGGTCTAGGTGATTGAATGGCAAAAAGGTGACCTTTGTGGATCTAGCCTTTGGGTTAGATAGAGTTGTAATGTTTGTAGCAACTTGAGGAACAATGTATCAAGTTGTGGGTTGTGGGAATTATTAGGGCCACCCCTATTTTATGTTCCAAGGTCCATAGAAGTAGCCCTTGGCAAGGGATTCCATAGGGGCTAACAACCCCCCTTGAGAGAAGTTTGAGGGTAGAGCCTTCGGCCTGATGATAAAAGAAATATTTCCTAGAATATTCCTTAGCCCGCGACTAGGGATGGTTCATAATATGGTCAGACATGCCAACTAAACTACCTTCCTTGGCTATAAAAGGAAGAATCCTCCAAAGCTATCATCAATCTATCTTTTACCCAGTCAGAGTTCTTCCAACTTGCCTTAAGCTCTTCTCATATCATCTATCTAGATCACAATCTAAGCTTTATAGTCGAAGCAACATAGGTGGATAGAGCTATCTTTGTAGAAATTCATTTAAAATTAAAGAATTTTCTATTCTTCTCATATTTGCTATATTTTTGTATTCTTTGCTCAAATTCTATTAGCTACATCATGTAATTTCTGTATGGTATTAGAACCCAAGGGGCTCTAAGGAGTGAAGAGTACGCAAGAGGCAAGGGCTTCAATAGCAAAAAGGAGAAATGTCATCTGCTACATCATGTAGTAGTGTTGGCACATTAGGTGGTGTTGCTACTATACCGACAATTCAAACACTAAGGATTCATCCACCAACCTTTAACAAAGGCAAGTTAGATGGTACAAACTACACTTTGTGGAAGTTTAAACTTACAACTATTCTTGATTCTTATGAGCTTATAGAGACAATGCTAGGGACTGAACCAAAACCACAACCCATCCTTGACCCATCAAATTTGAGTGTTATAATTTCTCCAAATGCAATTCTTCTATGAGCTTGAAAACAAAGGAATACAGATGCATTTGTGTCTTAATTACAAGTTGATGTTTGGACCTTGATTAAGCATACAACTAAGGCATTAGAGGCTAAGAACATACTTAGAAGTCGATACAAAATGTGAAATCAAATAAGAATTCAAAAGTTGGAGAATCAACTAGCAATAGAGAAGTTTGCTAAAGGAGAGACAACTAAAGCATTCATCACTCAAATCAAGAATCTGTGTGATCAAATGGTTGGTGATAGGATATTAAAGACAAGTAATAAGCTAGCTTGGAGGTGTTTAGATTTGTTCACTAAATTTTGATGGATTGGTAACTACCCTAAACATTTAGGTGAGACCCCCAAGCTTTGATGTTTGATGAATTTTGTGTACTACTAAGAAAGAAATAGTTGCAAAATAAAGACCGAGAAGGTAGTAACTATGGAGATGTTGCATTCTCTACCAATGTGAAAGGCAAAGGTGGTTCCTCTACCATCCGTGATAAAAAGAAGAAAGGTGGTAAGAAAAAGTTTCAAGAAGAGTGCTTCTATTGCAAGAAAAAAGGGCATGTAATTGTAGACTATTGTGTCAAGAAGGTAGATTATAAAAATGGCACTGTTAACTAAAGGGAAGAAGACAACCAATACGAGTAATGTAGAGTTGAAGTTTTTCCTGGTGACCATTGAGAAAGTTTGTTTCTTGGTGCAATATATCTAGCATTGACTCATGGGTATTAGATAGTGGCGCCTCCCATCACATTATCAATAAAAAAGGTCAATATAGTTCTATGAAGCCTTTGTAAGAATCCATCATTGTGATAGTTGGGAATGATGCAACATGTTCAATTGAGAGCATAGGTTTTATTTCCTTTGTTGCTGTGGTGAACTCAAAAATATTTCAAATGTTTTGTATGTTCTAGAGATTAAGAGAAATCTTCTATCAATTACTTCTATAAAATTGATATTGGTCATGAAAGTGAGGCTCACCAAGACAAGTGCAAAAATTATCGACAGTGCTGGCAAAGTTGTCAGTAAAGCAGAAAGAAGGAGCAACCTGTATGAGCTAGGTGCTATTATACAGCCACCACTAGTGTGGACCCAAGTGAACTTTGGCATGAAGATTTTCTCACATTGGTTTTGCATTGTTCAATGAGATGCATAAGGAAGCTATGGTTGCTCACATACCTATACTAAAATTTGAAATAAAGGAACCATGTGAAGCTTGTATGATGGGCAAGCAATAGAGAAAGGCATTTCCACAAAAAAGAAAGAATAGAGTGAAGGCTCCTCTAGAGAAATGCATTTCCACAAAAAAGAAAGAATAGAGTGAAGGCTCCTCTAGAGTTAGTGCATGCTAACTTGTATAATAAAATGCATATACAATCCTTGGGAGGATCTTCTTATTTTATATCAATTGTCAATGACTACATTAGGAAGATATGGGTGTACTTCCTTCATGATAAGGCTCAAGATTTTGGTAAGTTTGAAGCATGGTTATATTTGTTGAGAATAAAACATGGAAAAGTGTGAAGAATTTTAGAGCAGATGGTGGTGGTGGTGAGTTCAAATCAAAGGAGTTTGAAGAGTTTTGCAAGAGTAAAGAAATTAAGCATCAATTGATGACACCTCAACAAAATGGTGTTGTTGAACATTGAATTACACCATTGTGGAAATGACAAGGTACATACTTAAGGGCAAGGAATTGCATAACCAATTTTGGATAGAAGTTGTTAATATTGTAGCCTACATTCTCAATCCTTGAGGGGTAGATTTAGAACTCATCTATATAATGATATTAAGAAATGCCATTTTATTGCATGCTATAAGGCCATAAAATGATCCCTTTTACTTTGCTAGACTTACAAATTTTTTAAAATTGTAATAAAAAATGATTTTCTAAATATAATAATGTAAATTTTACTCAATAAAATACCATTTCTTTTGAACTCATGTGATATCTTGCATGCTCTATAAGGTGCATTGCCTGGATCTCAATTGGAGTTACATAAAGGCTCTAAAGGGAAAAACTCCTTATGAGGCTTTGTGTAACTCTAATTGAGAAACCATTTGTCTCACATTTAAGAATTTTGGATATGAATGTTATGTACATGTTCCAAAGGATAAGAGAAACAAGTTAAATCCAAAAAGCATAAAACTTATCCTTTTAGGTTATAGTGATGAGCAAAAGGCTTACAAATTGTATGACCAATAGGCAAAGAATATCATAGTGAGCCATGATATGGTATTCAAGGAGCACCCACATATAGTGGAGAAGGAGAATATAATTTCTTCCACAAGTTATCATCCAACAAAGTAGTACACTATGAACTTATCCCAAGAGTTGTCCCTACCCTCAAGGAGAAGGGAGCATCATATTCGAATGATGAGAAATTTTTTTACCAATTTGCAATCATGCCATGGGTAAAGAAGCTCTATGAGCACAGTAATCCTATATCTACCACAATTGAGGAAAAGGCAGATCGACCAAGGAGGTCTGAGAATAGAGAGGCGAAGGGAGGCTTTTGCTCATATAATCAATATGGCCTTGATGGCTAAGATTATGAGAGAAGTAAAGGAGCTAATAGACTTGAAAGAAACACTTACCAATCTAGCATGGAGAGCAGCTATGCAAGGTAACTATGATAACATATGAAGAATTATACTTGGGAGCTAGTGGATTGGCCATAAAAGAGGAAGATTATTGACACCAAGTAGGTTTGGAAGGTAAAGTACAAGGCTAATGGATAACTTATAAAAGCACAAAGCCAGATTAGTTACACATGGATTTTCATGGGTTGAAGGATTTGATTTTTAAGAATCATTTGCTCCAACTACTAGAATGACCATTATTCACACAAGTCTTGTAGCGGCCACTCATAAGAAGTGACTAATTTACCAAATCGATGTTAAATCAATGTTCTTGAATGAACATGTCAAGGAGGAGGTGTATGTGACTCATGCACTGAAGTTTGAGGTCCCCCATTTTGAGAAAAAGTTTGTATGATGAAGAAGGCTTTGTACTGGATGAAATAAGCCCCTAGAGCATGGTACCAATGGATAGATAAATTCTTTTCAACATTGAATTTCAAAGATGTGCCTATGATATTAACTTGTATGTTTAAGATAATGGTGAAAACTCTGTAGTGATTGTCCTATTTGTGGATGATCTTCTTATTACATGTGACTATGAAGTTATGATTCATTAGACTCGAAAGGCTTTGAGCTCTAAATTTGAAATGACAAACTTGGACTTGTTGCACTATTGTTTGGGGATTGAAGTCTTTGGCAAAATCTTCATCTCTCAAATGAAGTATGCATGGAAAATCTTAAAAGCATTTGGCATGACTGAGTGTACAAAGATAGCTACACCTATGGAGGTCAATGTGAAATTATCTATTGAGGATACATTAGCACTAGCAAACATTGAGAGGTACATTTGATTGGTTGGCAGGCTCATCTAATTGTATAACACTATGTCATATATCAATTTTGTTGTTGGTATTTTGAGCAAATTCTCAAATAAAACATGAGAAAGTCATTGGAAAGCTAGAATATAGATGCTAAAATACTTGAAGGGAACTCTTGACTGTGGTATCACATACAATTCTAAAAGTTCTCTTATGGGGAATTGTAACTTAGATTGCACAAGTGAGTGATTCTAGGAAGTTGTTTTATAGATACTATTCCTCTTTAGACTCAAGAATCTTCTCTTGGATTAGTAAGAAGCAACCAATTGTGGCATTGTCTTCTACCAAAGCACAGTACAAGGCAACTTGTTTTTATTGTATGTGAAGTAGTATGGTTAAGGACGTCCTATAGCATATGGGAGTACATGATGAAGATCCAATAGTGCTATGATGTGGCAATCAAAGTTGCATTGCGATTTCTGAAAATCCAAATTTTCATGTATGCACCAAACACATTCAAATCTAGTACCACTATACATGACTTGATCGAGGATGGGATAGTTGATGTCCAATATAGGAAAGTGGATCATATATCTTCATCAAATCTCACATGAAGGATCTACCTTGAGTTTATCTTCAAATACTCAATGTTGGGCTGAGGATGTAGTTCACCTGCAAAGGGGGGGTGTTAGATATGCTCAATGCTCCACCCTCCAATCCATGGTGCTCTAAGTTGTAAGTCCCCCATTATGAGGAGAAGCCATGTGTGAGCATGGGCATTAGTTGGGTCTCCTAACTTGTATTTCAGATAAGGTCTATGTGACCGGATGGCAAAAAGGTGATCTTTAAGGATCTATCCTTTGGGTAAGATAGAGTTGTTATGCCGGTAGCAACTCAAGGCCCAATGCATCGAGTTCCAGGATGTGGAAGTTAAATAATCCATGGAATATTCCTTGGCCGACTAGGAAAGATTCATAATATGGTCTTGGATAGGCCGACTACTAGACTACCTTCATGGGCTATAAAAGGAAGATCCCTCCAAAGCTATCGCCAATCTATCTTTCACCAAGTCAGAATTCTTTCAGCTAGCCTTAAGCTCTTTGCCTATCATCTATCTGGATCACCTATTGGAAGAGAGGGAGAGAGACAGAGTGGAGCAGAAGATGAGCCTCAACTCATTGTTGTTCTTTTTCCATTATTCTTCCATCATACTAACTGAAAGAGACTTACACACATAGGTATAACTAACCAAGACTAACTATGGTTAAGTCATTGACTACACTGACTTATTGAATATCACACACATGTACACTATATCCAGCTAATGTTGATCACACACATAAAGATAGACTGACTGAAGAGTAATGGGAGCTTGATATTCTAACACTCCCTCTCAAGCTCAAATCATCTGATAAACTTGAAGTAGCTATCTGAAGTATATGAACGTTTCTTTACCAAGTGACTTGGTAAATATGTCTCCTACCTGGTCTTCAATCTTCACATGAATCAAGTCAATCTGCCCTATAAGAACCATTTCTCTCATGAAATGGTAATGAACCTCAATATGTCTAGACCTAGCATGGTAGACAGGATTGCTAGCCAACATAACACTGCTGAGGTTCTCACAATGCAATCTCACTCTTCTTTCCAATTGTATTCCCAAGTCTTTCACCAATTTCATCAACCAAATTGCTTCTCAAGCTGCTAAGGCAGCTCCTCTATACTCAGCTTTTGTACTTAACAATGCAACAATAGGCTGTTTCTTACTCTGCCAACTAGTCATACTATTGCCCAATCCAAATGCATAACCACTGGTTGACCTCCTGTCAGAGGCACATCTAGCCCAATTCAGTAAACCCTATTAAGTCAAGGGATTTTCCATATGCATAAAACAACCCATGATCTGTAGTACCCTTTACATATCTCATGATCCTCCTGATTGCATCTAAATGTGGTTTGCGAGGTTTTTGCATAAACTGACTAATCAACCCCACTGCATAACATAAGTTAGGTTAGGTAATAGTCAAGTATATCAAGCTGCCCACCATCTGTCGATACATGGTCACATTCTCTATGTCATTCCCAACATCAATCTACAGCTTGACATTCTGATCAAGAGGTGTTTCCATGGGCTTGCATTCAGCCATACCATAGTTCTGTAGCATGTCATGAGCATACTACTTCTATAGCAGCCATATACCTTAAGGCGTAGAGACTACCTCAATCCCAAGAAAATACTTTAGTTCACCAAGGTCTTTGACCCTAAATTTAGTCTGTACACATGATTTAATTTCAGCATGCCCTCTTCATCATCTCCAATGATGATAAGATCATCTACATAAACCACTAGAAACACATATCCATGATTTGTCTTCTTCGTGAACAGACTATGATCTGCATCACCCAATCTAAATCCATGTTGCTGTAAATAATTGTTGATTGGAGCATTCCATGCTCTAAGTGCCTATTTTAGTCCATATAAAGCTTTTTTCAGCTTACATACATGTGTAGGAAAGTCTGGGTGAACACAGCCTTCAGGCTCCTCCATATATACTTCCTCAACCAAATCCCATGTCTCATTTTTAGCCAGGGCTGCATACTCCTCATCCATGGCAGTACACCAGTTATCATCTGTAACTGCATCATCAAACCTTGTAGGTTCTTTGTAATATGTCACACTAGCCATATATGCATAATGGTGGGCTAAATAACCAGTGTATGTAAACTTGTCAATTGGTTTTCTGACTCTCTCAGATCTCCATAACTATGGCTCACTCTAAGCTTGCCTCTCATGAGGCGGTACATAATGACTGCCTTGCTCCAAGCGTCATAATAGGCGGAATGCCCAACTCACAATCTAAACTATTGTTGTTAGATGACTCATAACCTACTGTAAGTGGAATTGTCACATCCTCAAGCATCTTTTCTTTTCCCTGATCCAATCTCCCACTCACTGACATATCCATGTCAGTGGATGTAGGAGTACGACTCCGCAAGCGTCTTGACCAAGGGCTTATTGTAGGTGACCCATCACCTATATGACCACTCATAGATGTACTCATTGTAGGTGTATTTTTAGCATGTCTAGTGATGGCTAATCCATTAGTAGCCACTACAACAGGATTACCATACCACGATGCCAGCTCATCAAAAACATCTCTACTAATCAATATCTCATGTGCAGATGGTACATAACACTTGTAAGCTTTCCGGTCTTGTGCATAACCAAGGAACACATTCTTGACAGCTTTAGGATCCAATTTCTTCCTCTTTTCATTAGGAGCATGCACATATACAATGCTGCCAAATACTTTCAAGTGTGAAATGTCAGGCTTATGACCATACAACCTCTCATATGGAATTACATCATGAATCCCTGTTGTAGAGGTTCTATTCAGCACATAGACAACAATCACTACTGCTTTAGTCTAATAACCATTTGGAAAACTCTTCTCATTTAGCATAGCTCTTGCCGATTCCATCAAAACCCTATTTTTCCTTTCTGCTTTACCATTTTGCTGTGGTGTATAGCTGCAAGTTAACTGTCTTTTGATCCCATTTTTAGCAAGGTACCTATCAAAGTAATTAGAGACATATTCTCCACCTCCATCTGATCTAAGACATGAAATTCTATAGCTCAACTCATTTTCAGCATGCTTCTTGAAATCCTTGAATGCATCAAACACATCATCCTTATGTTTCAGTATGTAAAGCCAAGTATACCTGCTGAAATCATCAATGAAGGATACATAATAACAAGTACCACCAAACAAAGCATTATGAGACAGACCCCATACATCTGAATGTACCAACTGCAAGGGTCGTGAGCTATTCCATACATGTCTCATAAATGGAAACCGTGCTTGCTTTCCAAACTAACATGCATCACATACATGTCCAAAGTTGTGATACTTGAACTTAGGCAATCCAAACACAATCTCCTTCTATTGCATAGATTTCAACTTTTGTACATTCACATGGCCAATCCGCTTATAACATATCTCAACATCCCGTATAGCACCATCATCATGTGCAAACATGGCTGCTTTCAATTCTAGAATTGACGCATCAAGAGTAAAATTTCTGCCATCTCTTCAGCCTCTAGCAATCAATTTGCAGCCGCTACCATATTCTTCAACAAAGCATCCATCTCTATTAAATCTCACTTGTAGATTTTGTTCTGTCCAACTGACAAAATATTCTTGATTATTGTAGGTACATGTAGTATATCATCCAGGATCTTTTTCTTGCCATCAGGCATCAACAACAGAATAACTCCTGTGTGTTGAATGTCATGTTGGGTGTCATCCCCAGTACACACATAACCATGTGAACTTGCAACCATCTCATCAAACCATTCTCCATGAGGTGTCATATGATTTGAAGCCTCTGAATCAATGTACCATCTCTCATCTATGTTCTGCCTAGATGCATTCTTAGACACATGCTGCATGGCAAACAATTTGTTAACCTGCTCATCATGAGCACCGCTAGAAGATGCATAGTACCCATGCTGTTTGCCCTTTACCTTCATATCTCCCTGCTCTTGTAACAATCCTTTCCAATTTGTCCATATCTGTTGTAGTAATGACAGTCCTTATCTCTATTTGACTGATCATTTGATTGCCATGAACTAGAACCACCACCCCTACCATGGGGTGATCTCCCCCTACCTCTAAAGCCGCTAGATCCACGCTGGCCATGTGTATTTGTGCCATGCCAGACATTCTGTTGATGCTATCCATAAGCATTTTGAGTGTCTTCTCGACCCTCAAAAAGAGCCATGGCCTCTGCCGCCTCTACCACGCTAGCTAGAGTAAAGAACAATATTTTTGCTTTGAGACATACTAGAACCTGTATTCAGCCCAAGCTTAACTTCCTCATGCAGCAGCAAAGCAATTAGCTCATCTCAATTAGGGGATTCAGCTCTCACAGAAATAGACGTATCAAATGCTTTATACTCTTTGCTAAGTCCATTCAATGTCACTCCAATCATATCATCCTCAGACACTAAAGATCCAATGGTGGCTAGTTGATCCGCTATGTTCTTGATCTCTATAGTGTAGGCCTGAATGCTTCTGCCATTCCTAGACATGTTAATGAACTATTGCTTTAGCTGAATCTTTCCTGTATGTGTTACATTTCCATAATTCTTCATGAGTATGTCCCATGCATCCTTTGGGGAACTGCAACTAGTAATCTATATAACCACAGCATCTGATATACATAAGGAAAACCACTATAACACCTTGCATGCTCTCTCAATCCATAGCTTATGAGCCCTTTTCTGATCATTTGTTGGATTCCTTTCATACATTTTAGGTTCAGCCTCATCACCTATATATAAGTCCTAATAACCTCTGCCAACCAAAAAATTCTTCATACATAACTTCCATAAAGCAAAACTTTTGTTGTCCAGCTTTTCTCCCACAATTTGAGTGATATTGTCAATGCCTTGAGTATTTTCCATAGTTGGAGCTTAGATATTCAGTGATGTATAGAACCTGTAAGTATCTGACTCATTTTCCTACAATTTAGGACCAGTTTCCTACTATTCATGACAGTTTTCTTGACAACCTACTTGCAATAAACTATATTCCAACAATGAAAAAACACAGTCAATTGAGCATAAACCAAGCTCAAATCAGTTCAAAACATTCTATGGTAGTGGCAAAACATCCCAACAACAAACTATATCCATACAAGTATCAATGTTTGTATTGTATGCAAGTAGCAGTACCAAATATAGGCAGCCCACTACTATAACCAATAGTATTTTCTCTATTTAAACAAGAGTATTTAGACCTCAAAATATCCCCAAAACATCTCATTCAGTTGTTGCCACTCTATGTAGGAGTTGATACATGTCCAACCGGTCAGCATATATTACATGTATGTCAAGTGAAGATGATAGGTATCCTTCCTGCAGACAATAACCAGTCAATACCCTGGCATAACCAGTAACAAATTAGTCCAAACTTTGGACTTTCAGCACTCACAATATCCCAAAAAGCATCTACCACTCAAGTGGTATGATCCAAGCATTTGTCAGTAGCAAATAAGCGTAACAGATACTTCAACCCTATAGGTATATTGTTTCCAAATTCAGGACAGCAACTAGTTCACTACTTCCATCCTACAAATAAGCTCCAAAAGTGAGCATTTAACACTCCACTATCATGCTCAAATGCATGATAATAAGGGCATATACATTGTTAGGATGAAAGCCACCAGTGCCTTGGAATCACCTACTATTTACTACAATAAACAGCCAGTCTGCACAGGTCTATGCTAAATATCTTAAAATCTGTGATAAATTTGAAAACACTTTCTTATGTAAAGTTGTAGACCATGTCAAAATAGCCAGGATTAGGGGGTTGTTTCTCCAAAAACCATTTATGTAGCAAGATATAGCTTCTGCAAAAAAATAGGCTACATGCACAGTCTCCTTTGATGACGTTTTCTTCAGATCTAATGTCTTCATGTCAAATGGCCACACTGCCAAGCCTTCAGGCTTCAAGTGTTCAAGCCCTGATACCATGTTGGAAGAGAGGGAGAGAGACAGAGTGGAGCAGAAGATGAGCCTCAGCTCATTGTTGTTCTTTTTCCATTATTCTTCCATCATAGTAACTGAAAGAGACTTACACACATAGGTATGACCAAGGCTAACTATGGTTAAGTCACTAACTACACCGACTTATTGAATGTCACACACATGTACAGCTGTATCCAGCTAATGTCAGTGACACACATAAAGATAGATTGACTAAAGAGTAACGGGAGCTTGATATTATAACATCGCCATCTAAGCTTCACAATGGAAGTACACAGGTGGATAGAGCTATCTTTGTATCAATTTGTTTGAAATTAAAGTAGTTTCTATTCTTCTCATATTTTCTATGTATTCTCTAATCCTTGCTTAGTTTCTATCTGGTACACTATGTAATTTCTACAATATGTTCATTTACATTTTACATAAGCATGCATCTAAGCTTATTTATATTATATGTATCTAATTATTATGCTAACTCTATTTGTACACTTGCAATGAAATATAGAGATCAAGATACAATGGAAATTAAGTTTTTCATTGCACACTTGGAGCAAGAGTTTTGGACTACCTAGAACATTAATCAAGCCTTGTGTGTCATGGCTCTCCTAATGCAACACAAATGGGGTCATGCACAATATGTTCACATTCATATAAGTTTGGATCCTTGAGTTGAATTGATCAATGAAAGTCAAGGGAGAGGGAAGCTTGAGAGAGAGAGGCTAGAGGGAGAGGAAGCTTGAGGGAGAGAACTTGCAAGTTGAGGGAGAGATGTAAAGTGATGCTAAGGTTTGTGCTAAGAAAACATAAATGTACAAACATGACTAAAACATAATAACTTACATGAGAATATAGTAAAAAACACAAAAACAAAAAATAGAAATAAGAGAAGAAAGAGAACTCTAAAATGAATGAATATTGTAAATGAATAAAAAGGAGTATAAGATTATCAAAGGCAAAGCAATGGAAGCAGTTGGAGTGTGTCATCCACTAGACACAAATCTTGAGGGGGCTGTAACCACTAACATAATAGGAAAAAAATAGACTCAAACATGGGCTCTTAAAAATTATATACTTTATGAGGTGGGCCTTTTGGATTGTCCAATATGAAGGCAGGATGTTGACATCGATGAAAGTGAATCCTCTCTCCAAATCTTGGGTCTTTTATTTAAAAAAAGGGTAGTGGAGGATTGAAAAAATGGAGAATGAATAGTGCACAAATTTTGAGTATCTGTATTCTCATACTCCCCCCCTCTTTTTTGGCCACTTTTCTTTTTTTTTCTCTTCCATGAAATCACTTTAACCCAAAAATTGAGCGTCAAACTCCTTTCCCTCTCTTCTCCATTGTGGTTAATTTTTGTGGCCATTAAAGCTCTATAATGAGGGTAATCAAGGTTTTGATCCTTCCACTTACCTCTATAATCTTTTTAAAATACAACTACAGAATTTGAAAAAAATATAGGTGCCCATCTCCCTGTATATTTTCTCTTTTATGCTTTTTTTTAGTAGGTTTTGATGTTGATTCTAACTCTTTCTGATGTCTTCTTGCAAAGATCATTTTTTCGAAGAGGCATAGGTGCTCATCTCTCTCTCTCTCTCTCTCTCTCTCTCTCTCTCTCTCTCTCTCTCTCTCTCTCTCTCTCTCTCTCACTCACACACACACACACACACATCCATTTCTCTTTTTTACTATTTAGCATTTAGAACTTGATATTGATTCTAACTTTTATTGTTGTCTTTTTATAGAGACCAGTTTGGGCAAGAGACATAAGTGATCCTCTCTCTCTCTCTCTCTCTCTATATATATATATATATATATATATATATATATATATATATATAGTTTTTCTTTTCTACTATTTAGGGTTTAGAGCTTGATGTTATCTCTAACTATTTCTATTTTCTTCTTGCGAAGATAATTTTGGGTAAGATTGCATAGGGTCTCTCTCTCTCTCTCTCTCTCTCTCTCTCTCTCTCTCTCTCTCTCTCTCTCTCTCTCTCTCTCTCTCTCTCTCTATACACACACACACACACACACATATACATATACAAATATATATATATATATATATACATATGTCTCTATTTTCACTTTTCTGCTATTTTTACAATAGGATGTTATGTCTATTCTAACTTTAGAATGGCTATTGTTGCAACAATCAACACATAGTAGAGCAAAGATTCCATCTTCTACTCAAACATTAGAATCAATTGTTGTTGCAATAATCAACAAAGAGCGATGCATATACTTTTTCCTATAGGAAAAATTTCCCTTTTACATACATAGTTGTCTAATGGGTCAACTATGTGACCTCTATATAGTCTTTCAATTGACAACACAAGAGCTTCAATGCTAACATTATTTTGACAGTAATACTATTGATGTTTTGAGTGAACTTTTTACAAACACTTTCTCTCCCCTCTACTCAAACATTAGAATCAATTGTTGCAATAATCAACAAAGAGGAATGCATATATTTTTTCTTATAGGAAAATTTTCCCTTGTACGTACATAGTTGTCTAATGGGTCAACTATGTGACCTCTATATAGTCTTTCAATTGACAACACAAGAGCTTCAATGCTAACATTATCTTGAGAGTAATACTAATGATGTTTTGAGTGACTTTTATATTTTCTATAAACACTTTCTCTCCCCTCTCATTTCTCATAGCAAAGTAAATTCAGTGGTTGCAAAGGAGGACTCGAAGAAATGATATTTTGGAATGTCAATGTAAATTGAAAAGTAATGCCTTCAATAGTCATATGGAGTATCAACATGTAGCTTAACATGATCAAGGCTTATGCTTATTGTGTGGTGTCAAGATCTCCTGATTTTAATGTACTTCCTATGTTAGCTATGGTAGAAAAGCTTTTTGTTCTCAATTGAAGCATATTGTGTGATTCTTTTCCTTGATAGAGGAGCAAAGGTTGACTTATGGGATCAATTGTCATTTGAGACCTTATTCTCAAGCATAACAAGCTAGGCTATGCTTATTGTGGCTCTCACCATGAGATTTCTATAAAGTATGGTATCCTCACATGCTAATTTTCCCTCTATTCACAATAGCCACATCCTTTTGCTTGAGATTTCATGATCAACACACAATATAAAACATGTAAAACACTTCTACTTTTCCATATCAACAACTTATATTGTATCTAACTTTTATCTAAGAAAGATGAACTAAGCCATAATGCATTTGTATGTTCTTTTCATTTAGTTTTTCCCACATGTGTCAAATGCTCCAATAAAGCAAAAAATATGTAAGCTCTACTTAAAAACTTGTAATCAATCCTCAATGGCATTTGTACTTTTCCCAAGTGAAAGAATTGTATTGCTCTAGAAAAGCTAAAGACTTTTACTAAACACAAAAGATGTAGACTCTTCAAAATGCATTCTCATTTAGTATATCCTTTAACCACTATAGTGGCTTACTTCTCCTTAAGAGATTCCTAATCATTCCATTGCATGTACTAATTAATAACTATGCATCTTTATCAAGAAGTCATGTAGCTTTAGGGATGTTAAAAACAATAGTATTCGAATAACATAGCATCTATGCATTATTGCAAATGTAACACCCCACATCCATGGAGGTCACTTGTTTGAGCAAAAAAAATGTAGATTTACAACTTAGACAACCTCCCTTTAATTATAAAATAATGTAAAACCATTCATAAGGCAATAAACATATGTGAGCAAATACCATGTGCTACTAGTTATAAGTTATTGATGGTTGTACCTCATATGATCAACATAAGCTACAAGGAACAAAATTTCAAATAAACAATAGATCTTCAAAGTAGATTCCATGCAAGAATTCTATTCAAGAATACATTAGGAGTGAGCTAAATACTAATATGCATTAAAATGTGTACAAAATAATAAAGGTTAGCATTCATTTTTTACCTCATTTAGAGCTACAGCATGAGGTGGTTGCATTACAATGGTATAAATGTTACTTAAGAGTAGACCCCATTATCATTGTGATGCGTGCACAATATAAACTCCAAAACCTATTTCATAACACATAGTGCTCTTCACTATTCATAATACATAAGGTAATGGGCTGCCACTTTGTTGAACTTTTTGATATGGTGATAGACATCATACTTTTAGTAATTCTTCATCATCTAATTGTTCAACTCTATATAGTACACATTTTAAATAGATAAAGGAAAAACAAAGATAAATCAAAGAAATTGAACCCCAAAGGCACGGTTTAGTGTGCTACCATGAAGTTTACCTAAGTATCAAAGGAAAACAAAATACAAAGAAACACAAACACACCCCCCCACACATTCATGCACCTCCACATGCACACGTGCACACACACATGCACACACTCAGCACCAATTCTTTGAATGTATCATTTTTTAATGAATCTGACAATGGTCACAAAAGATAATATATGAATATGACATTTGAGGATTTTATATCCTCATGCACATGTCCATCGTGTGTGTGTGTGCGCACACACACACACACACACGCACGCACGCACATACATTGATACTTTGAATGTATCATTTTTAAATGAATTTTACAATGCTCACAAAAGATAATACATGAATATAACATTTGAGGATTTCCTATCCTCATTCCTCCATTTTTGAGGTTGATGTATTTGCATACAAAATGCATTCATCAACAAGAAGATTATGTGATCTCTTGAATATCTATGGTTAGGGGAAAATACAATAGATTAGTGTCACACCAAGCCGAATTTGTTTGTGCAAAATTATTTGTGATACCATTTATGGGCAAGTGCGCATGTGTGTGTGTGTGTGTGTGTGTTGTACTTAGTTGATTTTTATGGATGATCCAATAACAAAATGCATGCTCTTACTCTAGATTGGTCATGGTGTTTCTTCTTCTTCCTTTCTAATTTTGTTTTCAAGTCAATACTTAAATTAAAGACGTGAAATAATAGTGCACAATTTCTTACACTTTTTTTTTTGCTCTTCTATAATCAAATCATATATGAGGCCTATGGATGATGACATTCGAATCATGAACTAAGCACTAGCATGCCCTTAAGGCACCTTTTTACCCAAGTCTTAAAATTTAAAATTAAAGATATTGATTGTATTCAACATATCATTGCATTGTATTCACCTTAGTTAGATCGAATAAATATCATACTATTTAACCCTTAATGGATCAAATAAATGCCATACTTTAAGAGCCTTATGAATAAAGGCCACTTTGAGGCCTCTCTCTCTCTCTCTCTCTCTCTCTCTCTCTCTCTCTCTCTCTCTCTCTCTCTCTCTCTCTCTCTTCAGATTGAACATGATAGATTACTCATTGGGTAAGTCATCACCACTGTTATGGTATAATTGAAGAGAATTAATACATGCATACATTTCATCAAGCATGTGGGCCTAATAGTAAAATTCTTGATTATTAATTTCATCGAGGGTAATAATTTAAAAAATAAAAATAAAAGAATAGCTAGAATGCATATAACCTAGCTTGAAATATATGTACTCATCTAAGTAGCTGGCCTGAGCTCAATTGTCACCTTTACCTACTGTAGCATCATTTGAAGCATGGACCTAGCCCTAAGTCTATTTGTATCACTCAAGGGGTACTTAGCCTCATTGGTTGATACCTTGCCCATCTAACATGAGTTTGCCTTTGAAGTTTCTCATGCATTTGGCACTCCATGTTTGCCAAGTTGCCTCACCCCATGGCTCTTCTAGATCACATGAAAACATAAGTAGCATTAATTCAAAACTTATTATAAAAAGTTACTAATATTTTACATATTAATACTAGGTTAATTGAATAAATAATTATGAATGTTATGAATACCTACATAAGCATCATATGGGTCCATAATCTGTCACCTCAATGGAGCCTCAATGTCCTACGGCCACTCCATAATTTGACTATTGTTTCCTCCTATATACAAGAAAAAACATGTCACTCACATCTTCACATGGTCCTTTATACATTCGCTTGTACCTATGAACTTGAACACAAAAACTAGGTAGTCTATTAGATCAACTTCTAGTTTTGCTATATTTGTCATGCATTGATGCAAGTCAAGTATCCTAAAGAATGTCTTAAAAGTTACTGTAGTACCAAATGAGGTGAAATTTTCAATAACATAAGCTAATAACGCAATTGTCTATTAGCCCTACACAAAAAGAAATTAAAACTTTACAATCAACTAGTATTTCCTCTCCTCCTTTCTAAAACATTGATTCAACTTCCAAACTATTCATTTTTTAGAAAGCATACATTAGGCATAAGAAAATGCACATGATATGAAGGAGGTTGAAATTATACTCAATAGTAAATACATGTGGAGTTTGTTACCTGTGAGAATGAATAAGAAAATAATGAACATTAGTACAAACCTAGTGATTCCTCTTGCATTAAGATGTACAAAGAAGCAATACTATTGGGAATAAAGCAAGTCACCACCATCACATTATGCTAAGAAACGAACACAATAGATGGAAGCTAGAATGAAAATTGAGGATGCATAAAGAAGCTCATTGTTGAGGGCATGTGGGAAACTCAAACTAGTATTAAGGGTGTTAACAGTAGGAATACAATAGCCTAATAGCGTACAAATGAAACTCTAAAGTTTATTATGATGGAAATGGTAGGAATAGTGCAATGCAATAATGATTATTAAACAAGGGAATAAAGACCAAGGTCATTATTGAAATGTTTAGGATATTAGACTTAATATTATATGTTACTTTGTGATTCTTGAATATTGTAGCTTATAGAATGTGTTTTCGTATAATTATAAATCATTTTAGTGATGAAGAAACTTAGCAAAGCATGTCTATTCTAATATCAAGGTAACATGTACTATATATGGTTTTTGCATGTCTCATATCTTTTGATACTTTGACTTCTCTAGAAAAAATGAGGTTGCCACAAGTGATTTTCCAAGCAAAATCACCAAAGAGACATGATAGCCAATATCATCCAACTATCTAGCAAAGATAAGGCTTTTTGTTAAACTTGAGAGATGATGTAGATCATGCAAAATGAAAGAAGTATGGGAAATTGCAAGCAAATATCACTGATGCCAATAATATTACATACATGATCATCTCCCAGTCATACATGTGTAACGTACTTGTGAAACACTCCCTTTTGATGGCACCATTCAATAGCCCATTAAGAGATAGTCCCAGGTGATGTAATCCAAAACTCCCCCAAAATGTTGCGGACATTGTTGTGTAAGATCTCTTAATTATATCTTGCAAGGGAAGCTCTACTCCATACCCACAAGGATTGACCTAAAACAAGGTTCCTAGATAATACTAAGTCACCTAACAATTTATGTAGTGTCAAATCGAGTCAAATTGAAGCAAACATGTGTCACACTTCATTCAAAGAGGGTGAGAAATGAGGGGGAGCTAGTGCATCAACCCCTCTGCCCCATCATTAGGGGGACTCAAAAAGGGCCTCATAAAAAATTGATTAGGGATCTTTAATCTTGGATTAGTCCCTCTTCAATGGTTATCAGTACATGCCTTTTTGTCCCATGATCCCCCTATATTCCTAGGCTCCATCCACTTTTTGTGGTGTACCCTACCTTTCTTTTCACCCTAGTAACTAGTCCTTTTCATCCCCCAAGTTAGGACCACCACTCTTCCAAAAGTGCCATATTAGTAGCTTAGATTTATTTTTTTCCTTAAAAGTAACTTTTTAAAAATTTTCACAAAAATTAGATTTATTTTTCTTAAAAGACACCCAATCTCCTGATTATCCTATCACTTTGCTAAATCCACCTTTCAATTCCACTTCTTCATTGCTTACTTTTGTCTAGGATGGTGAAAATGGTCTAGTAGGTTATTGCAAATGCTTAGATGGAAATATTTATATGCATCAATATTATCAATCAATGTTATATAGCACTCATCAATCTTTGTTACAATCCTAGAGTTCTTTAGATGTGTTGTAAAAAGCCCTCTAAGGAATCAAAGTACAGAAGCTTGAAGAATAATTGAAGCAATATAAAGATAAGGGACACGACATGGAAACCGATACACAAAGAAATTAGACTTTGGAGGAGGAGAATGCTTCATTGAAATCATTTTTGGAGCAAATGGAGAAGGATAAGAACATTGCAGAAGCAAAGTTACAAAGGCGCAAGCAAACTTATGTGGGTTATAAGGAAAGAACATGCCAATTACTTCCAATGCTATCACTATCCTTGAACGATGGAGTGCAGAAAAGACAAGTGTAAGCATTAAGGTTTGTCATTTTCTATTGAAAGATATTTTGAATCTACTTTATTCTCTAAAAAGACAAGTGTGGAGTGCAGAAAAGACAAGTGTAAGCATTAAGGTTTGTCATTTTCTATTGAAAGACATTTTGAATCTACTTTATTCTCTAAAAATTATTTATTTTTTCTCAAGAACTTTTTTGATTATGCTAGAGGTCAAGGTGAGGGTTAGCAAATGGAGCTTCAAAAGGCATTCTTAAAATGTAAGCATCTTATTGGAATTTTGAGAAACCCTCGACATCAAGTCCTCTTGCTTATTGCTTTTAATGAGGTTCTTACATATGCTCTTAACAGTTTATCCATAGAAGAAGTTCAAATAGTATGTGATACTGGTGTGCAAATCAGATGCCGTATGCGTACCTAGCGAGCACTGGAAGGTCCCCAAGAACAAAGAACTCTACTTTAAGCTCAAAATTCAAGAGAATAGACTTGCACGACATGAGGCAAAGAGACTAATTGGGTACAATCTCCCCCCATGCCTTGTGTGAGCACTCCACAAAGCGGTTGGGCGGGGGCCCAAAGGTCGGCCCAAAGGTCGAGCAGTGCCCAAATACAATATCCAACAATGAATATTTAAACCATGCGTATAAAAATAATAAAAATATGTCAAGCACTTCAATAAATAAGCACATCAAAATAAATATTGGTGCCACACCTAAACACGCGCCCATCAAAAATGATAATTTTTTCTAAATAACTTGAATATACACTATCGCCCAGTGCTTCCCAGCACCACCACCGCCTACTCTACACATCAACTAAAGCATTCACAATTGTTAGAAAATAATAAAATTAAATTGACAAAAGTGAATACCTAGCAGTCTTCAGCTACAAAATAAATAAATAGGTTGAAACTCTGTCCTAACCTTAATTTAATACGAGTGCACACTCTAAACTCATAAACATCCATTAATTTAAATATGTATTTTTGTGGAATCACCCGCTATGGAGTCATCCACTTGCACATTAAATTAATGTGACGCCCGAAAAGGACAAGCATCCCCGTCAACTTTTTGCACAAGGAATCCACCTTGTGTACGAGCCCCAACAAATAAATATAATTTTACAAAATGCACCGCAAAACCTCACGAAATCCACTGTGGTCCCACGGAATCCACTTTGAAATATGCCTCCTAGCATCAGATACAGTAGGTCTGGCAACAATGCTATGAGGACATCTACAATATGATAGCAACTACATTGGCTTGTAGCAAAATAAAGCATATGATTTTTTCTCATCCATTTCAACTGAGAGCTGTAAGACTAGCACAAAATATATCCATTGATGATTCAATACGATAGTATTTTTTAATCACTGAAAAATGGAAGTGGAGGAAACTAAAGTTGGAAACATTTTTTTATGTCTATGATAACTTCAACAATATTGTTGTTGACCTAGTTAAGTTGCAATGTACCTTGGCTCATTTCTACAAGGTGCAATGCTTGGAAGGTATTGACTTGTCCTAATCTAACATTATGGATTCAATATAGTACATTTATTTCTCCTAAGTTTGTACCAACTATGATTGCCAAGTTTTATTTCAACCTTGGGGTTTGTTATCAAGCTTAATGAATGCCTAAGTTGAAGAGGGTGGGCCTTACATTGATGAATTGCACCATGACCTATGCAAAAGATAGCACACTTATCTAACCATTTAATGCGCAGTCAAAAAAGGAAATTCGGTGGTTAGCAGCAGTCAACGTGCTCAATGAGACCCATAATGCTCCATATCCATATATAATATCCAAGCAAAGAAGTGGCAAGAAGCTCTATGTGGAAGGAATCAAAGAAGTTAACATTAATTGGCACTTGGATGGTGATCTCAAGACTCTAAAGGGTATGTTTGATTGTGATACTAAGGTATTAGCATCATTACCTTATCCATTTTGCATAAAAACAAACAATTCTTCTAAGGCCATAGATAATATCGTGTGTAGAAGGAAGGAGCATTGGCCTACAATAGAAAGGCACCACCAAATAGGTCACATCTTGATGAGAATTGGAAATCCATATTTTCAATTAACATTGAGAATGTCCACTTTTGCACTTTACATTGCCTCATGTGCATATTTGATAAGTTATTAAAGCTACATATCAATTATGCATGCACAATGAAACCTCCCTCCAAACATGAAGAAACTATTGAGAAAGTCGAGGAGCTATTAAATTCATTAGGTATACATGGAAGCAAGGTAAATATTGAAAAGGACCAAAAAACATTAGGCCCGACTTATGACACAGCACAGAAAATATCAATGAGTGGAATGAAGGTGAAGAGATTCTTGAGCAATATGGTTGGCGAGCCATCAACGTTAAAGTGGGAGGTGTGGAAATATCTATGCAAATGTAGTACATATTTGGAAAGAGACCCTAGTCTTAAGAATGCCCATGGAAGTTTGGCATTCTTTTATAAGCTACTATGTATAATACTAAAACCATCAATAGATTGTTTCATTCAAGTTGAATTTCATATGGTGGTCAATGATTTTACAAAGCTAGTTGTCAATGCATGGGAAGAAACCAATAGCAACACCCACTACATGGTACATCTTCAGTTGTACTACTTGCATATTCCTTAATATTTGGATACATTGATGCTTCAAATTTTATGTCAATGCTCCATACCTTTACAACACATTATATACTCATGGATCATATTTTTTGGAGAAATATAGATCTTTGGATATGTGGGGCACCCAAGGTATGGAAAAGTCTCATTACCAGGCTCATGGTACATATTTCAAGAACACTTGTCATGGAGGTGGTTTCGTTAAGAAAAGCTATATTGTAGAAATGTTCGATTGGTTTTATAGATGCATCTTCAATCGCTGCATCACATTGGAGAATGCTAATGCTACTGCATTGGCTAAATTTGTGAGGCAACAAATCCATGCACGTAATAAGAAAAAGTGGTGAAACATATCTACAATGAATACACATGCAGCATAGCGCATGATAAGGCGAAGGGAAGGCCATATGCGAACCCCCCTTAAACCCTAATACTAAGTTTCATAAAAATAGAGAATTTTTTGTTCATTTCCTATTTCATACTTCTATTGTTGTCTTCTCTTCTAATCTAGTTCATGGCCTACATCAAGAAAACTGTGCAATGACATCCACTACCAAGCCAAAACCAAGGGAAAATTTTCACTTCTCCACTGTGGCATGGCAAAGAGATCCCTAATTTTAGCCAATAGATGACTCCAATAGCAACACAACCTCATTATCTCCATATCCTTGTTCCCCCCCCCTCCATCCAAAGGCTTGACAACCCTCCCTCAATCGGCCTTGGAGACTTTGAAAAGAGCTCATGAGCAAGAAGACTCTTCCGAAAAGGAAGAATCAAGTGAGGATGTGGAAGCTGACAAGAACAAAGCTGAAGAACAATGAAGGTGATGCCTCTACGGATGACAAAGATGGAGACAATGATGATGAGGGAAACATTGAAGATAGCATCAATAGGCCCTAGTACATGATATAATGGCCTAAGGATAGTGGAGATGCAACTGAGGGTACTCAATAGGTGGTAAGGGCCCCATGTGACACCCCAAGCTAAAACCGAAGGGAGCCATATAATTTTTTCCTCCTCCTCCAATATCCCCCCTCCTTGCTCCAAAACTAGTCCCCCTATTGAGCCTAAAGCCCCAACCCTAAGCCCAACAAGTAGAAGGATAGCAACCACAACGACAAGCTCCAACTAGACGACTCCCAGGGCAAAGGTTAAAGCGGAGGAAGAACTATCACCTACTGGCTCTTAGGGAGATTTGCACCTACCATATAGCATGGATTCATTAATTATGAAAGTGCCCTTTACACGCTTAATGAAGAAAATCCTTCACTCTTATGGATATCAATTCCACATGTAAGGGGTTACAGTGGAGGCTATCCAAGAAGCTACAAAAGTGTACCTTGTTACCCTTTTTGAGGACACATATTTGTGCACAATTCATGCTAAGCAGGTGACCATCATGTAGAGAGACATGCAATTACCTAGACAGATAAGAGGGCAGAAAGATTAGAGCTACCAAGGGCCTAGAGTTTTTGTAACACACTACAAATGTACTTTGTGAACTTTGACATATAATGAAAAACCTTTGCTTTTTATTATGCCTTGAATATCTCATATTGTATTTGTGCATGACGATGTAATGACTAAATTTGCAATGTCAATTCAAAACTCAACAATTAAGTAGAACAAGCAATTGATTATCAGATATATTTGTATTATAGTGTAAAGTACAATGGACTTTTTCTTTGCATGGCTATGCTTAGAATCTTAAAGCTCAATACACATTTGAGGCCATCTTCAAGCACTTGATTTTCTCATGGGGCTGTGTTTGGCCTCTAGTAGCAAATCTAACTTGACGCTCTCTTGCATGGTTGCCTAGCTAATTCCTATGGCTTTGTCAATCCCTACATCGTGTAGTATCCTTCCACACAGGCATGCATCAAAAATGTGTTTCACTAACTCCTTTTTAACAAGAATGATCTTGTGTGCATTTAAGCTGCTAGTGGATGTACACAACACATTTGACAGGGCTTTCATGACAGAGACCTAAGCCTAAGGTGGTATGGACAACGGTTATGTCAGCCATGGAGATCCGATCAATGTAGTATCCTATGGTGACATCCTTTCTAAATGCTCCCTAGCCCTTCTAGGAGCTTGCAAAATCATTAATATCGAGCACAACCTACATTGACATGAAGTTAGCTCAAAATAGTATACATAGTAAAATAAAGTGTCTAGATAGATTATTGATACACTTACTTTTTGCTCAGCATTGGCAATAATCTCTGAGGGTTTGGTCAAGTCTACACTTGACTTGGACTCGTCAATTGGGGGGGCTTGCTACTCTTCTAAGGGCACGTGTCTTACCACCAAGTTGGCCTGCACTGCCTCAAACTCTTGGGTGCTAACCATGGCATGCTTCACCAAGTCCATGGTATCTCCAATAGCTATGAGTGCACTGCCTATGTCTTCTAGCTTCGACTTGATGTACTCTATAGGAAAATCATCAGATACGAGGGGAAAGTCATTGGGGCAACTGCTAGCATTAACAACACCTCATTTGTAAGCTATCCAAGCACGTTTTAGTAGTCCATCGAGAAATGAATATAAGCGTCACTACTACCCGGCACTCCCATGGAATGTTCTGGGGTTTGTCACCTAGGGTTTCTCAAGTCCGCCTCGCAACAGAATATTTGTGGCCCCAGTAGGATTGACCTGAAATCTGCATTCCTAGTGGTCAAGGTCTCCTGACGACATTCTAGAGTTGGGTCATGGACATCCTACTTTATGCAGAGATACCCAAGCTGAAGCTGACCCATACTACACTTGGTTCAAAGAGAATGGGAAACCAGAGGGATGCACTGCTTGACCTCTCTACCCGTAGGGCATAGTCCCATTCCGGCCCCCTAAAACAGCATGAATCGAGTTCTAACCTAACAATTAATAAAGGTCTAAAACCTTGTGAGAAGCTTCCCAGTTCTTTGGGACCACCTTGCCGTAGGATGGACCCATCAGGGCTCCGCCCACCCGCTTCCCTTGATAGCTTTAGTTTTCTAATTATATCCTACCACAATTATGTCTTCCTAAATTAAGCCTTTTAGGGAGTAGGGTTTGTTCGTGTAACTTATGGCACTGATACAAAAACAAAGCAAGCAGTTCTTTTGACAAACAAGTTCCTTAACTTATCTTCGAGTTAATCTTTGTCTCCTACCCATACATGAGAAATTATATGTCTCTTCTACCCTGTAGAAGTACCTAGTCCAAATGACATGGCACCATAATTTCCATCCTTTATCTAGAATAGGATTTTCCAATGCAAAGACATTGGGACCACGATAGTCTTCAACTCCGTTTCAGACTAGGCAAGGGGTGTCCAGAGCTCCACCTGACCCCAAGCAGTCTGGGAGTGAGACACAATTTTCGTGGTTGGCCTTTTCACCACTCGACCTCAACTCATGAATCAATTTTTGTGGTTGGCCTTTTCACCACTCGACCTTCAACTCATGAATCAAGCAGTGCCCTCTCGGGTTCGTGACCTTGGAGATTATCCACATGTGTAAAAATGTCCTTTCCTTGATTAATTCAATTAAGAATCAAACACAATCAAGGTAATCAGCCCTAATATTATTTTCCAAGAAAACATTCCTTTATCCCCATGCCATCTTGTCATCACAAACCCTTGCCATGAATTTTTCGACAATCACAAGCGCTTGGAATAATCATCCAAACCAAAATCCAACAATCAAGTGAATGTAAAATCATTTAGGTTATTGTACAATCAACCAACAACCAATTGTATTTTTCCAAACAATGCAAGTATAGACGTGATAACATTTCCATCCGCATATTTGCTCTCTCCCTTGGGATCCAAGCGTGATGTTATGCAAAATTTTACTTAATACTCCCTTCCTTTGGCTAGGGCATATGTCAAGGTTTCAAACACCATATAAGACATAAGTTCTATAGATCACTTACATTGATCGATAACCCAACCTTCTTTCCAACAAGAATAAAAGTAGTGGTATTTACTTTGACTCGGGTTTTTCTAATCCCTTGAGCTCTCTACTTTGAGGTTTGGATTTGTTATTTGTATCTAGCCCAATTTTTGAATAGGATTCATAGATATAGTAGCTATTAGATGGATCTCAAGGCATGTTAGTCTTAGTCCTTATGGTTGTTGTTTGTGTTAACTACACACATCATCAATATCCCAATGAACTAACAGATTTGTGATATTAGCGAGAGCTTGGGCAAAGATCTTAGAGATTCAAGATTGAATTTTCCCTAGGCTAGATTACTTATCATGCAATCTGTCAAGCGTGCAAGCTACATCATACTTTCAATGTGGGGAAATACCTATCTATTATTTTCACAAAAAGGAGAGTCGACAGTACCTTGGAATGCTATTATGCTATGTACGAATTTGTCACATAGCATCTAGATGCATTTTACTTCTCTTGATACTCGCACTTTGCAACTCTATCTTTCGAATGTATTTTTGAAATATGTATTTGCCATTGATGCGCTTCATGGGATTGCATGGCATCTATTCCTCATCGCAATCCTTGAACCTGACAGTATATTCTCATAAGTATGTGTTCATGTACTCAATAGGATATTGCGGGCTTGGACTATGCCACAATACCATATCATAGTACTTGATATTGGGACAAAAGGTCTTGTAAAGATCTAATCTCTCGATGAATTTCGTGTTTTGAAGGAATTCCATGAAGCTATTAAGAGTGCAATCCATCATGGAAGAAGAGGTGGAGGAGGTGAGTGTAAGGGTACTTGGGAGAGGAGAAGTGGTTAGAGAGCTAGAAAATGAAAATGAGACCAAGTAAATGGTTTTTATAGGCCATGGGCCTAAAGATTTAATTTTTAAAAATCCATGAAATTTTTAATAAAATTTTGATTTTTTTAAAAATAAAATCACAAAAAAATCCAAAATATAGAATGTTAAAGAATCTAAAATATGCATAAAGAATAAAAAATAAAATCCCATAATCTATTCATCATTAATTTTCAAAATATCATTTTTTACACAAATTGTGACTTATTGCAAAGCACTCAATAACATATTATTCTTCATTCTTTTTCCTATCTGAAAGGAAAAATACCAACTAAGATTTGAAATACTTTATCCCAACCAAAACAAGAAAATTCCAATATTAAACAAGCTTACCTTTCTACCACTAGCAATATAGAAGTTGAAGCTCTCCATAGTATGAATGCTTCCCATCTATACAAGATGCTATTGCAAATTTAAAAGACTCCAACAATCACTCACTAGGGTTGACTTGATCATTCCATCTAGCATATGAATTTGAACATCAAATGCTTATTCATATCTTTAGTGGACTCCAAGGGAATCCATTGGTCTGCTTTATTCATCCAACACTGGTAATAGAAGCATATGTACAATGATGAACTTGCAATAAAGTAATGAAAGGGAACACTTGAGATCACTACTCTACACGAAAAGATATCACCTTTATGCACCCCATCTAGCTCATTCCATCCTTCTTCAAAATTGGAATTAAGAAATTCCTCAATTATGCCCTTACAATGAATATGGAGGGACATTGATACATATTAGTGCTTTTGAAGATATATGCAAAAACATGAATTGGTAAAAACCATGAAAGATCCACTGATCTCCAAGCTCTCCTAAATCTCAAAGCTATGAATGTCATGTATGATTTTCAATTTTAATATTTGAAGCATCCACTCATTCGCAATGGGCCATTCCAAAGAATGGAGCAGTGGACAAGGAAGTCATTCAAGAGATCCATATGAATCAATTGATGTAGACACTATATGTTGAAGATCAAGCTCATTAGTTCATCTAACTTATCTAGTTGTGTCTAGTTGTAGCTTAGTTGTATGGAGTGTGTTGTCAATAAGTTGAGTTAGTAACTCAATCACAGCTAGACCTTTAGTTAGTGGTAGATCTAGGCAACAATACTACTATGCACTCTTATTGTGTTGAAAATCAATGAAGAATAATGAAGAAGAAGAAGAATGAATGAGAGTTGATTGCTTTGTTCAATACTTTATCTCTTTGCCTATATTCTCTCTCATGTTCTTTGACATGGTATCAAAGCACATTTTGTTCTACTGAAAGTGAGCAAGAGGTAAGCTGAAAAGACAAGAGGCATATTTGGTGGGTGTCCTTTGATCAACCATTGGAGAGTGATTGAAAGAAGACAAGTAGCCATTCATACTACTTGTGGAGCACATTTGAGTGCTATACACTAGAGAAAATGACCAATAGGCATACACATGGAGCTTAGTTGAGATTGTGCTCCAGAAGGGCTATTATTTCTGACTGTTATCTAACATAGACCCCTATTGATCTTCTTCTCAACTCTGAGAATATTTGTGTGATATCAAAGGAAATGTTTAATGCTTGGAATGACATTACCAAAGCATCAATGATGCAAGCAGTAATAGATCAGAAATCTATGTGAACTTTTAGCATGTTCTCTATCATAAATCCTTGGTAATTTCAGCCAATGAATGCCTAACTTGGCACACTCAAACATCAATGAGATGTTTAGCAAAAAACATGGCATAATTCCTTTACATTTGCATATCGTTTGAGTGAATTGAAAGTCACCTATCTACTATATATGATGGCATATTTTGTGCTATCATATAAGCTATAACTCTTGTACCTCTTGATCTAAGCTTGTAGTGTTGGCCATTAATGCTTGTATGATGCTATATGATTCATGGAAGGTCTATGAATGCTCATAAGCACTAAATGCTCAGTTTTGGATTCATACTTAGCTCAATTGATAAGTTTAGTTGTTGGTCCTAACTTATGAGATGCTTCTTGGTCACTACTACTACTTGATGTAAGTACAGACATTGATGCACAAGTGACTATGTATCAGCTTCCAAATGACTACTACTACTTGATGTAAGTACAGACATTGATGCACAAATGGCTATGTATCAGCTTCCAATTGTTATGACACATTGCTAATATGTCTTGGGCTATTTTAATCGGAAAGTACCCTGGTTCTGCAAAGTAGTTCTAACTAGTTGTTTATTAGTGGACATTGGAAGGCTCCTCTTCATTTATGCATAATGCTTTATGTAGTAAATGAGACCTACATGCTATACTATTGCTTACAGATGTTATGGCAAATGGTTGAAGATATATGTGGATGTTATTGAGCTGAAATGCATTGGCTATTGCAAAGTTCCACTATCATTTACTCTAGTACCCTGGTTCTGCAAAGTAGTTCTAACTAGTTGTTTATTAGTGGACATTGGAAGGCTCCTCTTCATTTATGCATAATGCTTTATGTAGTAAATGAGACCTACATGCTATACTATTGCTTACAGATGTTATGGCAAATGGTTGAAGATATATGTGGATGTTATTGAGCTAAAATGCATTGGCTATTGCAAAGTTCCACTATCATTTACTCTAGGACTAAAATTGTAGTGTCTAAAAATTGATATACCTACGATGGTTGGCTGAAGGCTTTTAGGATCCTAACTAGAAAACTAATGCATGCTAACCATGGGACTAAACTAGATGCTGAGTACATACAAATGTACATGTGTTGTTTGAATGTTATGCAAGAATTTTATTAGTGAAGAGACATCTTGGTTTGCAAGGAGTCAAGCATTGATAGCTTAATATTGCACTAAAGGCATAGAGCTACAAACATGGAAAATATTGATAGGATGAATAATATCACACAAATAGTGGGTGAAAGCTACATAACAATAATGATGCAATATGGAAATTTTGCATGGAAAATTTCCTAATTAGAAAAGGATATTGGGATCTGATTATCAGTGATAAGGTTGAAGCTAAGCTTTTAGAATGCAATCCCACTGCTAAACAATACAGAGCATATCGTGCATGGCTTGAACAAGCTTGCAAAGTCTTGCACAAGCTTTCATTATGTATCTCTGATGTAATAGTCATGTAGATCGTGAATTTCAAGTCACCAAAAGATGCATGGGACACCTTAATGCGGTACTATGATACTACTACCAGTGCACTGAAAATCAAGCTAAAACAAAAGTTTAATACCATGGACAGGATATGTCAAACAATACGAGACTAGGTCATGGAGATAAAGACCATAGTTGATCAACTAGCATAAATTGGAGTTGAAGTTGATGATAAAGATCTGGCAGCCATGGTAGAGGGTTTAGTTTTGGTCAAGGAACTCATCATAATGCATCTCAAAGTGTGAATAACCAACAAGTAGACAACCAACTCTAGAGGTAGAGGCTCATGAAAATCTTAAAATGTGCATCAGAATGCAAATAAAGATAAGGATTGCCACTACTGTGAAAAGTGTGGGCATATTGCTAAGGATATGTATTTGTTGGATCATATTCCTAAAGTAGGGACTCATGACATGACACCATATTAGAAGTTGTATGGACATAATCTAACATCAGCCATTTGAAAGTTTTTAGCTGCATTGCATATGTACACATTCCAAATGAGAAAAGAAGGAAGTTGGATCCTAAAGCACATATGTGTGTCTTCATTGGCTATGCACAAGAGCAAAAAAGCATATAAATGCTTTGATTCATTTACATGGGAAATAGTAATCAGCAAAAATGTTATCTTTGATGAGTTGGCACCTTGGTATGGCTTACTAGTTGCTATTCCACCTAATGTATCTTCTGATCATGCATATACTGAGCTTTCGTAGTAGAACACTACTATGACTAGGCTTATAGGTGATGTATCTCATAGTGTTTCAGCAAGTTACATAATCATGCAGATGCCTAGAAAATCCCACTTGGATGGAGTAAGGAGAATTATGTGCTATGTCAAAGCTACAATAGACTATAGATTCTTCTATGAGAGTGGTAAGAATCTAAACTCATGGGATATGCTTATGCGATGGGTAGGCTATCCATATGATAGATAATTGACTAGTGGGTATGCATTTAGCATTGGTAGTGGAATTATTAACTGGAGAAACAAAGAAGATAGATTTGGGTATGTAGATAGATGCTCCAATCACATTGTATTATGACAATATGAGTATTATACTTCTGCCTACAAATCATGTGTATCATGCCAGAACAAAATGCATAGAGATACACTATCACTTTATATGAGAGATGGTACTTGCAAGGTAGATAGATCTCCTACATGTCAAGACTAAAGTCCAAGTAGCTGATACCTTTATTAAGTCACTAGTTAAAGATAAATTCAGTCACTTTAGAGAGCTGCTTGGGGTATATAGTCTTTCTTGAGCTTGAGGGGGAGTGTTGAAGATCAAGCTCATTAGCTCATTTGACTTATCGAGCTGTGTCTAGCTATAGCTTAGTTGTAAGGAGTGTGTGATCAATAAGTTGAGTTAGTAGCTCAATCACAATTGGACCTTTAGTTAGTGGTAGACCTAGACAACAATAATACTATGTGTGTGACTCTTACTCTGTTGAAGACCATTGAAGAATAATGAAGAAGAAGAAGACTGAATGAGAGATGACTACTCTATTCAATGTTATGCCTCTTTCACTCTATTCTATCTCCTATTCTTTGACACTATATACATGAACTTATAGAAGAAAGACTTACAATGTAAAAGATATTGTGATGACTTTCCAATCATCATTGTCTCACCCACGTCCACATGAAAAGCTTTGTATATCCCAAACAAGCTTCCCAAAGGTTGTTGAGACACTATATGTGAAAACAAACATGTTTTTCAATGTTACAGGATTTTAGTGTGTGCTTATGGGATGAGTTATTCAATGATTTATGTGACCTATCAAGAGTAAGTCAATGCATGATACAATGTAAAGTACCAATTGATATGTGAATATGTAAGTGACCAAAATTAAGCGTCATAGATACAAGTCTTCCACGCTAGAAAATATTGAAAAGTGATGCATTTACAAAAAGTCATATTTTTAGATATTCTAAGATAATTTTCACAATTATACCCATATTGGCTTAGTAACTAAGTCTATTCACTTTGATTTGAGTATCCTAGTGACCCTATTATGAGTTCATATGCAAAAGTCATGGCATAGAAGAAAATGAATATAGGAAAAGTAAACAACAATAGTTTAGAAGGAAGAAAGTATAAAAAGCAATAGTGAAAAGCATACTTGAACTACTGTAAATGGTTATATATAGAAATATGAGCCATTGTAACAAGTCAACAAATAAACAAGTGATTTACTATTGTGATTAATAGGCCTAAAGTAAGCAACAAGTGATTCTACCTCTTTACAGGTGCCTTTAGTCTAGAAAGGCTTTCCTATAGGAGGTTATTTTTGGGTAGATCTAAAGAAATCTTTACCTACCATATTGTAAGTGAGGATCTAGAGTGTTTATGTGGCTATAATTGAAGAGATTTCATAGGGATTTACAAAAGAGGAAGGGCTAAAGTAGTTCCATGTTATTTTAGCATCTCTCGTCTATTTTGGCAAGAGTGTTCTACTTTACTTCCAAGTTTTCCTTTGTACTTGCTATTGTAACTTCTTTCATGCTAAAAGAGTGATGTTGAGCTATCAACTCAAATAAAGTTTGCCTAAGCTATCATCTCAAGCACAATGAATTTAGCTTGAAGGCATTTATTGTAGCTGTACAAAAGAGAAATGCAATTTCTTGTGGATTTATTTCTTTCTTGTCTTTTGCAATAAATTCAAGAGTTATTGTTCCAATATCTCTTTCTTTCATATGTCTTCTCTTTCCCTTGATTTGTAGTAGATTTAGGCCTACACCTTTCCAACCCTCAACATTTGGTGAACTCAAGGTGAAAGGCCTACCTCAGAGTCTACAAGATGGAAGAACCAATTGAAGATGAAGTTGTTATTAGAACAACAAATATGAGAGATTTCATGAGGATTTATGAATTTATTAAACATGAATAGGTTGTTACCAATGCTCTACAAGAAATGATTTCACAAATGAAGGAGTTGGACAACAGAACTATTTCAAGGTTTCTTTGCTTATATGTGGAGAAGCTAGAGTTGGCAAGTGTACTAGTAGATGACATGCTCAGAGTTGTTGGTCATACCTAGGCCTATGCCCAGTCAACACGAGTGTAAAAGCCAATCATTAGGCATCCTCCTCCCACACCTTTTGCAAATTCTTCAAAATATAGTGCCATGGATGAACTTATAAAAAATATGAGGGATTTATAGATCAAGCTTGTTAAGTTTGAAGAATCAAGGAAAGATTCTACTTTGAAGACCCAGCATAGGGAAGATTTTGTCTACTCTTACAATGGTATGATAGTATAAAGTGTGACTACAGAGACTGCCAGTCATACAAAGATGCTTTATGAAAAGATGAAGGCATGCTCTAGCTAGATTAAACTAACATTAAATTTTAGAAAACATGAAAATAAAATGGGAAATTATGAACTTTCATTATTTTAGAGCTCCATGAATCCATGGCTATCACAAAGTATAAAAAATAAGACAAGTAATGCTAATGCTAAATCAATTCTTGATTATTTGCAAAAATGAGCAAAAAGTATTAACATTGGCAAGAAGACCCCCTTTTATACTCCTAACGTAATACTCTCTTTCCTAATTATTATATTATTTCCAATCTATTAATGGACTCCTCCATCCTATTTTACCCTTCATTATAGACCATCCCCTCCTAAAATAACTTTTTCCTCAGTCAAAAAACTCCCATAAAGAGTTGAATACAAAGAAGTCTATTGGATGGAAGCATAAGATGTTGTATCTCCCATGAGAAAGAGGGTTCACAAATATGGCAAAACTGTAAAATTCCAAGTGTTATCCAAAACAAGGTTGCAATAGAAAAATGACCATAACTTTGGATGGAGATGTCTAACTAAGGTGTATGAGGTATAGAAATAAAGTAGACATCATAGGATATCCGGCCATGCCATAAAGGTCAGAGACTCTAATGAAGACATGCCAATTATTTTTATAATAGAAAATTATTGCATCAAGTCGTGCCCTATTCTATGACATCATGAATCATCCAAAATATCCACCCACAATGAAAAGAATCCCATCATAAAACTCATCTCACATCCAACAATGGTCATCCTCACTAGATCAAAAGGTACCCCAATATAATGGCTTTCCAAGTTAGGAAAATTGACACCAATCATATACTCATAGCCACTTAGATAAAACGAGCATAAGAAATGATCCCCATAATCCACAAGATCAATATAAAAAACATCCAAGTCAAATTAAGATTCATAATCAACTACATCAAATGTAACATGAAACTCTTCCCTATGTATATTATGTATACCTTCATCAAGGATAGGTTGACATGTATTGTCATTAATCTTTTCATTAGTCATTTCATCTTCCTCTACTTCCACCTCTTCATCTGCCTCTTCTTCATTGTAAAACTCTATAACAAGTACCAATTTATAATTCATTTTCTTGCATTTGTCTTTGTGATCAAAGGACTTTGGTTCAACACATCTGTAACATAAACCTCGAGCATACAATCCACTTATATCATCACTAGTTAGGAGTTTCCCTTGGATAGTGCCATGCTACCCACCACTATGATGCTCATGCTACTCATAATGGAGTGGTTGTCCATAGTCATGATCATAATGCTCCTCATAAAGATTTGCATAATTATTATATGTATGCTTTCATAAGAATTCACATTTTGCTCCTCACTTATATTTGCATATACACCCTTGGATGCATCTGACACATATGGACTTTTGGAAGCTTCATAGAGATTAAATTCTTTTTAGAAGTGTACCCATGTGGATGTTAACCATCATCTTCATTACCATGCAAGGTATGGAAAATGATTCTCTGGCCACCCTTATATCCTTTAGATTGGTACATATAATCATTGTGGGGGTACAATGTCAACCCTGAATCAAGGTCCACAGCCCACTCACTATTTGAGTGCTATCCATACCCGTTAGCATAATGCTATTCCCCATGGCCATGACCATCTCCATATGCATCTTGCTACTTGTACTAATGCTCATTGTATCCACAGTCATACTATAGCTACTAATCATAGTGATACTCTATCCATTATACTTGTGACAACCCTGCTGAGAACCAAGTGGTTGATAATGCCCATGACAGCCTTGCTAAGAATCAAGTGGCTAAAAATATGATGAGTGAAATTTTAGTACTATACATTATTTGTGATCTAATAAAGTCCACATGATTCATCTTTAGCACTTTCAAAATTTTTGAACAAAGCAAGATCAAAACACTATAAGAAGATCCTTGTAAAATACACTATCCCAATTCACTTCAGATCTTCTTCTCCTAGCCCAAAGCCAATGTCTATACTGATTGAAACTAAATAGTAAACTAATGCTAGAAATGGCATGGATGCTTTACAACACTTTGATGATCCCCATTGTGCTTCATGTGTTCCTTTTGAGCTCTCTATGTATACATGATAATCTCGATTTACACAATAAAGTTGCAATTACACATCCTCCCCAATCAAGATGCCTTGCTCATGAATACAAAGACATGAGTCTCTCCTAATTAAGAAATAAAGATAGCTAGCTTAGTTCCATGTAGCATATTTCCCAAAGCAAAGAAGAGTTTTTTGTAATATGAGGCATGGGGAGCAAATAGAGACACACAAGAAAGCACAAGGAGACCCCAAGAGCCTGCAAGAGAGAGGTAGAAGGATACCCCTCCAAGAGATTGCGAGGAGCTTGAGAGAGAGAGAGAGAGAGAGAGAGAGAGAGAGTGTGTGTGTGTGTGTGTGTGTGTGTGTGTGTGAGGAGAGAGAGCGATAGAGACAGAGACAGAGAGATAAAGACAGAGATAGAGATAGAGAGAGGAGTTACCCCAAGAGGCTGCGAGGAAGAGAGTTAGCTCAATTTCCCCTATCTTGGTCTTGAGCCATCTTCTCTTACACTTTCCCATCTCAAATTCATTCCTCCTTCTTTATCTCTCAAATCTACTTGTGAACAATGGCCCCCAAGCGAAGAATGTCGTGTGCGGATGGCAATCCCACAACCAACAATGAAGCTTCGTGCGAGGGCATCACTATCAATACAACTACTGTACCGGATATAAGTAATACATTTCCAAATTGTTAGATGCTTGCTTTGATTCTCATGAAAGGGAGCAACGGATCGAAGGTTGGACTCGAGAGCTATGGCGGGAGAGCAAGAGCAAGAAAGAGAGAGACTAGAAATGGGAACTCCAATAGTCACAATGTGTAACCGGGCCTTCCTTTATTTAAGCTGTCACTAAAAGAATAAAGAATAAAGTGACGGTGACAGGCGCTCGCCACCTACAGTGTGCAGCGACGGTGATTGTCAATGTAGTAATACACGAGCGGCTAAGCAGAGGCGCCTTTACCCCCAACAACCTCCCACTTAAAGGCGAATCTGTCCCAGTGAGGAGTGAAAAGAAAAAAGAAAAAAAAAGATAGTACAACATGTACACATGTACAACAGGATGAGGAAAGACGTCATCTCATCCCACGCCCATCAACCTCCTAAGGAAGGCAAAGCGCTATGTAGAGAGGCTTTTCGTGAGCAGATCTGCAGGATTCTGGTCAGTCGAAATCTTGACAAGATCAACAGACTTGTCCTCAACGACCCCACGTATGAAGTGATACCTCACCTCAATGTGTTTCGTCTTCGCATGGAAGACTGGATTCTTGGCTAACTGAATAGCACTCATAGAATCCGAATGCACTGTAGGGATAGCATCAATACCAAGGTCAGCAACTAAATGACCCAACCAAATGGCCTCCTTGCAAGCCTCAGTGCATTAGGGCCAAAAACGTTTCAAAAATGGCACTTGTAAGAAAATGATTAAGTTACTAATTAGTTGAGGTTTTAAAATAATGAACCCTCCAAATTTGGCCATTCAGACGTGATTAATGAGAGAATTTATTATTCATTTAAGAGGTTAGCCATTAAATGCCTAAGGACGTTAACTCATGTCAGAGGTCACTTTTCGGCCATTATTCTTTCATTTTGAATATTTTCTATCACGTTTCCCACCAAAATCACGCTTCTTTTTTCGCCTGCATTCATTTGAATCATCGTTCTCTCCTCTTCACTTTGTTTCTTAGTTCTTAAAGTAGATTTTACTCTGTCGTAAAATTTCTCACCAAAATCACGTCCGGTTCTTACCAGCAGCGTGCATTGGTCTCCCTTCGTCTCCTTTCACAAAATCTTGAGAAGGTGATCATCAACAATCAAAAGAGTCTCTACACAGAGGATCAATACCACTTACTTGCCGATTGAGCTATAGAGATATGGTCCTCCATGGACCTGAGACGAGATCATCTTGTTAGTTTTCAGCAGACCCAACTAGGTTGGGACATCCAAGCCGCATCTTTACTTCAACCCCTAAGATATCCATTCTGTAAGATTTTGTTTCAACTAAATCCAAGCTTTTTCTTCAATCTCTTCAATTTGATTCATAAGAAAATGGGTAAAAGAGTCCCATGGTGTTGATGCAAATTGGTAGGGATAGATATACTAAGGATAATCCTTAAGCTAATAGAATAGAACGTGAAAATTTTCACTTTGATCTTGACACTTGAAAATAGAATATCTTCATTATACAGTGTTGTAATATCAACTTTTTAGCAAGGACTAATTGATAAGACAAGGATAATATATTATAATTAGAAGAAAGGAAGTACTTTGATTTCTGGGAGATAAAAATATTTACCTAGTAATAGATTAAAAATATTTATTATTCAATTTTGTCTCTTAAAATATAAAAAAATTAAACAAGTAATAGATAGAAGTATTAGTGATATTGTGTATCATATCAACTTTAGGACTAAGATGATTTTATGTGTGCAGGATGCTTCGAAGAATATGAAGGATACAACTTCTTACTTAATATTAGCTCTTGGGAGTATTTTCCTCATCATACCCTCAACTATGATTAGCACTATGGGGTTTCAAGTTTCAATATCTTCAATTGTGATTCTTATTAGCACTATCAGATTTCAATACCTAAATGGTGGCTTGATGTCATGGGATAATACTACTCATGATATCATATCCTAGCAAATCTCTTAAGATCTATTCCCTTGATTTGTAAGAAGAAATAGAAAGGACTTGAATCTATTTCTTTCTCTCAGAACTCTGATTCTAAAGCAGACTGATTTTATAATTGAAAGCATCACTACATTATTGATGCTTTATCCTTGTATATCTTTTTTCAAATGTAATATATCTCAATTTCACAAAAAAAAAGACCATCAAAATAATCAGTCTCCATTTCACAAAAAAAATTTACATAACTTTATTAGGCTCTGAAAAAAATTTAGAAATTTTTTAAGCTTTTTTTGAGCTCATTTGCTATTTTAAAAATATTTTAAAGCAAAAAACGCCTAAAAGAGACCCAAAAAATCACAAAAAAACCACCCAAAAATAGCATTGCCGATACAACGCGAATATGGATATCCGAGTGTATTCGCATTGTATCGGCAATGCATTGCCGATACATTGCCGATACAACGCGAATATGGGTATCCGAGTGTATTTGCGTTGTATCGACAATGCATTGCCGATACAACGCGGATACCCATATTCGGATACCCATATTCGCGTTGTATCGGCAATGCTATTTTTGGGTGGTTTTTTTGTGATTTTTTGGGTCTCTTTTATGCCTTTTTTGCTTAGAAATATTTTTAAAATAGCAAAAGAGCTCAAAAAAATTCAAAAAAATTCTATGAGTTTATTAGGCTTTGAAAAATTTTTAGGAATTTTTAAAGATTTTTTTGAGCTCATTTGCTATTTTTAAAAATATTTTTAAGCAAAAAGGCCTAAAAAAGACCCCAAAAATCACAAAAAAACCACCCAAAAATAGCATTGCCGATACGACGCGAATATGGGTATCCGAGGCGTCTCGGATACCCATATTCGCGTCGTATCGGCAATGCTATTTTTGGGTGGTTTTTTTGTGATTTTTTGGGTCTTTTTTAGGCCTTTTTGCTTAAAAATATTTTTAAAAATAGCAAATGAGCTCAAAAAAATCTTCAAAAATTCCTAAAAAATTTTCAAAGCCTAATAAACTCATGGAAATTTTTTTGAATTTTTTTGATAGGTTTAAGATCTCACAAAAAATAAGTCATTACAAGGGGGGTGTACTTTGCACGCGCATGTTTACTCCTTCACGATACTGAGGGAGGAGGACCCCTACGGAGATTTTGTTGTGCCACTCTTGCACCATATCAAGTCATCCATGATATGCAACGAAAAGTATAGTACCAAACATTATGCTTTTTGCCACGCTCACGCCGTATGAACTGCTCCACGATACGGTGCAAATATGACCCTGCGAAAATTTGGCTTTGCTGCTCTCACGTCATATCAACTTATCCTCACATGGTTGACTTTATGAATTTATGAATTATCCTTACATTGTTGCTGCTCATGCTCATAAGATCACCCTAATGAATAAAGATTTTAATATGATTAGCAGAATAAGGTACCGAGGATGATGTTTGCAAGAGAAAAATCGATGTAATTGGACCTGTTAATTATAAGAGAATGGGTGAGGTGTATGGGCAAATGGTTATTAATGTTTCTTGCACTTCTGAGGAAGAGGACTATCTTAGCATATCTCATGAGGACAAGTCTATGCTAGTTGTAAAAAGGATATTTAATTGTTAGATTCTGTAGTTTATTATTGCATAAGGTAAGGCATTTTGACTCTAAAAATTTTTAGTATATAGAATAATTATGCTATTGATTGCAAATAACACTCCTTTATTTTTGCTATTAGCTTTAGGACATTGATTGCATCTCTTAGCTAATAAATCTCTAAAATTATGTGTATTGTTGATCCACTGTTATCAATGGAATTTTTTTTGAGATTTGGTTCAAATATAACAATGTCTTTCAAAGCTTTTGATTCCATCACAACTACCATAATTTTTTTTATTACATCGGATACACTCACCAGAGAAATTATCCTCATGAACTCTCTAAGTGGTATCCATGGCCAAGGAAGAATGTGGGTTGAATGGAATACTGCTTGCTTTTTGGTTAATTATTTATTTTATTTGATTATCTATTTTAGTTACATGTTTCCATTTGCAATGCTGGCAGGCTCCTGACTACCTTCTTGGACACCACATATGAGGATATTGTTGATCCTAGAAAACCATATAACTCTCTCTAGCAAGAAGTACCATTGCAAAGTCACAAAGTCATACATATACTTATGGAAAAAGAGTGCTTTTCAAATGTCTGCAGGACAATAGATTCAAAGATACTCAAGATAGATGGAGTGAATGTAAGTCTCTTTCATATTGTTGGTTTTTTTAGGGACCCCTTTTTACCAACTTGTTACATTTTTTCTCGCAGTGCTGGCAGGCTCCTCTTCCGAAAAGTTTCTACTTAGCCAGGATACCTTCGTTCTTTGTAAATTTGCTGTTTTGAAGCAAGCCACGAAGATATGGAGGGGTACAAACCATGATAAACGTATTCTTCTTGAGATCCTTCCAGCTGTCATGGACTTTTTAATATCCTGAGATATTTTGAATTTGAAACTCTGCACCGTTACCTTGTCAGGAATCTCCCAGTTTAGAGATGAAAGACTTGGCAATGGCAAATCTTCGATATTCCCATACCTATCCGCTTTAGAGGGAACCACATACTGTGCATAATATATAAAAACCTTGCATTCACTAAAAAAAGACACAGTTTGATCGGCATAAATAATGTCTGCCAATACCTTATGAATGGCATGGAAAGTCCCACTTAGGCTTTCCACAGGTTGCCATTCAATACTTGTTGACGGAAAGATATCTACAATGACGAACCGTTTATTAGAACTTGCATAAATGGAAAAGAATTATATACATTATTCAACTAATAACTTACAATGTGTTTGTTGGGGAACACATTCGTTTGGAGGCAAGTGCATATCCTTGGCCATGTAAACATGTTGCACCTTGACAAACCAGCCTTCGGGCATAATTTTGAAGGCAATGATACGCCCCTTCCAGTGATATTTTATATCATCTCGTTTTCTTCTTTTCACCTTATGAGAGCCCTTGCAAGATGGCAGCATGGTAACCCAATCATTTACAGCAAAGGTTTTGGGCTCAAAATTTCCATCTGCTCCCTGGCTATAGACTGTGCAAGAGTGTATTAAACGAGAAGGGCGCCTGGAGGAAGCCATGAAAAGAATGAAAGCGCAGAGAAAGAAGCTCAAAGAGGGGTGAATGAACTAAAAAGTAGCGCCAAGAATACAAATGAGTATGTATTGGGCGCCAAAAACAGTATTGAAAGATCTCCCGACTTTCAAAAAACTCATTATTAATTTCATCACATCTCTGTCACGTATTTTGTCATATTTGTAAGTAAATAACGTCTTTGGGACTCCAAAACATGTCAGACTTTAGGGGTTTTGGCTTTAAAAAAAAGAGAGAATCACGAAATGGACTCCACTATCTCTAAAAAAGAGGAGACAAGAATACCATATTCTTACACACGTGGCGAACTCTCTTTGGCCCTTTTCTTAATCCCGTGATTAACAAAAGTGCATTTTTTGAAGCGTTTTTGGCCCTAATGGGCTGCAACATACTCGACCTTTGTAGTAGAAAGGGTCGTGCATTTCTGCACCCTGGACATCCAAGAAACAGCACCTCTAGCATATGTGAATACATAGCCGGAAGTGGACTTTCTACTATCTGCATGTCCTGCAATTTACAAGCAGTAAACAACACTTCAAACAGGAAGAAAAAGAAGGGGTGACCTAGAAGATTTCTAAGCAAGTGTCTCAGGGTTTTACCCCCCTTTCAAAGTCAATGGAACCATCAAATTTATGCTTTGAGCATCATATCACTCATTTTTTTCAAGATCCCCTCCACAAAGAGCTTCTTCTCAGTCACACAACCCTCTTCTCTTGTTTAACTATAAATATGAGGCATGGGGAGCAAATAGAGACACACAAGGAAGCACAAGGAGACCCCAAGAGCCTGCAAGAGAGAGGTAGAAGGATACCCCTCCAAGAGATTGCGAGGAGCTTGAGAGAGAGAGAGAGAGAGAGAAAGAGAGAGTGTGTGTGTGTATGTGTGTGTGTGAGGAGAGAGAGCGATAGAGACAGAGAGAGAGAGATAAAGACAGAGACAGAGATAGAGAGAGGAGTTACCCCAAGAGGTAGCGAGGAAGAGAGTTAGCTCAATTTCCCCTATCTTGGTCTTGAGCCATCTTCTCTTACACTTTCCCATCTCAAATTCATTCCTCCTTCTTTATCTCTTGAATCTACTTGTGGACAATGGCCCCCAAGCGAAGAATGCCGTGTGCGGATGGCAATCCCACAACCAACAATGAAGCTTCGGGCGAGGGCATCACTATCAATACCACTATTGTACCGGATATAAGTAATACATTTCCAAATTGTTAGATGTTTGCTTTGATTCTCATGAAAGGGAGCGACGGATCGAAGGTTGGACTCGAGAGCTATGGCGGGAGAGCAAGAGCAAGAAAGAGAGAGACTAGAAATGGGAACTCCAATAGTCACAATGTGTAACCGGGCCTTCCTTTATTCAAATTATCACTAAAAGAATAAAGAATAAAGTGACAGTGACAGGCGCTCGCCACTTGCAGTGTGCAGTGGCGGCGATTGTCAATGTAGTAATACACGGGCGGCTAAGCAGAGGCGCCTTTATCCCCAACAACCTCCCACTTAAAGGTGAATCTGCCCCAGTGAGACGTGAAAAGAAAAAAGAAAAAAAAGATAGTACAACATGTACACATGTACAACAGGATGAGGAAAGACGTCATCTCATCCCACGCCTATCAACCTCCTAAGGAAGGCAAAGCGCTATGTAGAGAGGCTTTTCGTGAGCAAATCTGCAGGATTCTGGTCAGTCGAGATCTTGACAAGATCAACAGACTTGTCCTCAACGACCCCACGTATGAAGTGATACCTCACCTCAATGTGTTTCGTCTTCGCATGGAAGACTAGATTCTTGGCTAACTAAATAGCACTCATAGAATCCGAATGCACTGTAGGGATAGCATCAATACCAAGGTCAGCAACTAAATGACCCAACCAAATGGCCTCCTTGCAAGCCTCAGTGGCTGCAACATACTCGGCCTCTATAGTAGAAAGGGTCGTGCATTTCTGCACCCTAGACATCCAAGAAACAGCACCTCTAGCATATGTGAATACATAGCCGGAAGTGGACTTTCTACTATCTGCATGTCCTGCATAATCAGAGTCGGTGTACCCCACAACTCCTATATCTTGGCTGCCATAGCATATGCACATATCTGCAATGCCCTTCAGGTACCTCATGATACCCTTCACGGCATCCCAATGCTTCTTGCCAGGTGTAGCCATATAGCGTGCCACAACACCAACTGCAAAGGCAATATCTGGACGAGTGGCTATCATGGCATACATAAGACTGCCCACTACAGATGCATAGGAAATCTTGGCCATCTCGGCCCTCTGCTCATATGTCTCTTTGAACAATCAACTTATGATACCTTCACATAAAAAGGCAATGGATAGCCAATAGGCTTTACGTCCTGTATGCGAAAGCGCTCAAGGACTTTATGAATGTACTCCCTCTGTGACAAGTAGAGGAGTCCTTGATGCCTGTCACATCTAATGCGCATACCAAGTATGTGAGCAGCCTGTCCCAGATCTTTCATCTCAAAGCTCTTCTTGAGCTGAGCCTTAAGAGCATCTAGCTCATCATGAGCTTTCCCTGCTATCAGCATATCATCCACATAGAGTACCAAAATCAATAAAGAACCATCACGGCTTTCTTCGTGTAAAGACACGGATCCATAGCACTCCGGCTGTAGCCCTGTGACTGCATAAAGGCATCAAACTTATGATACCACTCCCTACGTGTCTCTTTCAAGCCATAAAGACTTTTCTTCAATTTGCACACTAGGTGCTTCCTGCCAGGTTTTGCAAAGCCCTTAGACTGCTCCATATAAATTTCATCATACAAGTCCCCATGTAGGAAAGCCATCTTGACATCCATCTGGTATAAATCCAAGTCAAGCTAAGCAACCAAAGCCAAGACTAAGTGCAGGGTGGTCATCTTAACCACAGGAGAAAAGACCTCATCAAAGTCCACATCATGCTCCTGCTTAAAACCCTTTGCTACCAATCTACCCTTGTATGCCGGCTTCGGGTGTCCAGGGGTACTTTTTAGCTTGTACACCCACTTGCATGGCAAAGCCTTCTTGCCCGTAGGCAAGGAAACCAAATCCCAAGTGTTATTCTTATGGAATGAGTCTATCTCAGACTGCATAGCCCTCTCCCAGGAGTGCCTGTCACCCCTGCACCTAGCCTCATCATAAGTGAAAGGCTCTCCTACATCTATAACCAAGACATAATGCATCAAGGGCTGAAATCTATTAGGTGGACGTCTGTCTCTAGTAGACCGTCTCACGGCAGGCTCTGATGCCTGCCCGGCTGCCTGTCCAACACCCTGACCATGAGCATCTACTGCAGCTGTAGGCTGTCCAACTAGCTGTGCGGGAGCTCTCGGCTCCTCCTAAAATATAACCCTGTGGATCTCAACAACTCTCTCAGGCTGTCGATGCATTTTGTCTTCATGGAAGACTACATCATGACTGCGGATGACTTTCCGCGCCTGCGGATCCGAGAGACTGTAACCCATCTCGCCTGCATCCCCATAACAAAGGAAAATGCATTTGACACTCTTAGGATCCAGCTTACTTCTCTTGTCCCTGGGCACATGGCAAAATGCCTCACATCCAAAGACACGGAGATACACATAAGAGGGAGGTTTTTCAGTCTCCATATCTCCTCTGCAACCTAGAAATCCAAACCACTAGAGGGTGATATGTTTATGACATACACAATTGTACTAACTGCCTTAGCCCAAAAGCTATGTGGTAGGTCTGCATGGCTAAGCATAATGCGTACACGTTCCTGTATGGTTCTATTCATCCGCTTAGCCAGACCATTCTGGGGGGGGGGGAGGGGTGTAGGGGGCGGTCAACTAACGCTTAATACCCCTCTCATCACATAACTGCTCAAAAGCACATGAGACTACTCACCCCCATTATCTGTCCTTAGGCATTTTAGCTTATACCCAGAGTGATTCTCAACCAATGCAAGCCATCTCTGAAGCATAGCCAAGACATCAGATTTCAGCTTAATGGGATAAGCCCAAACTTTTCGTGAAAAATCATCTATGAACGTAACAAAATACTTTGCACCACCCATATACTGACAAGGCATGGGCCCACAGACATCCGAATGTACCAATGCTAAGGGCTCACTCATGCGTGGCCTACCAGACTTCTTATGTGTAGACCTAGTTTGCCTACCATAAAGACAATGCTCACATAAATCAAAACATGCATAATCAAGGGGCGGTAAGTAATGCAAACCAGAAAGCATTTTCATTCCCTTCAAAGATATATGGCCCAAACGGGCATGCCAAAGAGATACATGTGGGATAGAACCCACAGACAAAACATGATCAAGGGAAGAAGCTGATACAATCAAGCCAGCCTTGGCACCTCTCGCAATCATGAGACTGTGTGTCAAAGCACATACATGATGTACATCCTGCATAACAAAACTACTGCCAGAAGGAAACTGCAGCCTAACATCACCAATGCCCATGATATCAAGAGATCTGTCATCACCCAAGCGCACAGAACCCGAAATAGTATGGTATGAATGAAACCACTCTCGGCAAGGTGTCACATGAAAGGACACACCTGAGTCCAAGAGCCAACATTGTGCATACATAGAGTATATCTCTGTTATCTGCGAAGCACTAGAAGAAGCTGCAAGGATATAATCAGCGTCATCAACATCCTTAGGCTGCATAACATTGATCTCTTCAATTTTAACATTGGACTTTGCAGGCACTATGCTGCGATCAAAAGACTTATCCTACACTTTGTCTTTCCCCTTATCTTTGCGCCTTTCATTGCGTAGTTCATGGCATTGTGGCCTAATATGGCCCTTTTTCCCACAATGGTGACAAGTAACATCTGCATTCCTGCCACGGGATTTGCTAGGTGACTTCCCACGAGACTTGGACCGAGATTTTTGAGAATCCCGTCCATGGCCACTACCACTGCCATGCTTTCCATATCCATCATTCCTGCCTCTAACTGTCATAGCATGAGACACACGAGAGGCATCCGAATTCTTACAGTTAACCTCTTCCTGCAGAAGAGCACTGTCAACATAAGATAATTTCAAGTTAGCAGTAGAGGCACATAATGCAGTGCATAATACATCCCATGACTCATTAAGAGTACCAAGCAAGAAAAGAGGAGTAACATCCTCTGCAAAAGTGATGTCCTACGAAGTCAAGTTCTTAAGGATAGCATGGAACTGGCCCAAGTGAGCAGATATAGTCACATTCTCCTTCATGCACAGATCCATAAGCTGCTTCAGCCAATACATCTGACTCGCTGGACTTTTCTTGTCATAGAGATTTTTTATATTTTCCCACAACTGCCATGCATTCTGTTCTTCCTCAAAGACATTATAGTGAACATGTTCTGTGAGAGACAATACAATAGTAGACTTGCATAACTCATCAAGCTCAAGTCATTCCTCATCTGGCATAGTTGCAAGCGGATGCCTGCTTAACCTCAAAGGTTTGATCTGCGATTTCTGCACTAACACCTGCCAAATCTGGCTCTTCCAAAAAGAGTAATTTGTACCATCAAGCTTAGTGATGTTGAAAATAGCAAGATTAGTGGACAAACTCGCCATAATGCAGGCTGGAAGACTGTAGATAGTTCAAAACTGCTTGTTGCTTACTGCAGAAAATGACCCAAAAATCACCAAAATCGAGGAAAAATGGCAAAGAAAGTGGAACCAAAGTTGCTGTCCACCAAGTACTAGTGAAAGTACATCATTTCAAAGTAATTCAGCATGAAAAATCCATGTCAGCCCATACATATATGCTTGCTGTAATAAATTTCAGATTTCAGTAAAAGAGAGCTAACAGTGCCAGAATCGAATCCCAAGGCAATCAGATAATGCTAAGACCAAAACCGGCATCATGCGGGCATAGCATAAGCATATGACGGTCGATAAGCATGAATCCAACACCTAAGTATATCATACAAACATCTGCCAGAGTGAGTAGGCACACCCCCCAGGCAACGGGGCAAAGTGTTCCTGCCACTACCAAAACTTGACACAAATAGGTGTCGGTTCACAAAGATACGGATCCAAAACTGAGACTTAGCTCATAAGCATACAGTGAACCAAGACATATGATGTATCATCCCAAAAAGTAAGAAGTCCCAAAGTCTCAAGTGTCTGTAACTGCTCAATAGTATGTAATTGCTCAATACATAAAGGCACCGCCTGCTCAATGTCTGATAAGCATTCAAGAATGCTCCCACTAGCACAAAAGCCGTATGTACGAGCTCAAGAGCTCAAACCAAGGCAAGACACAGTGCCAACGACATAAGTCCAAGACAATACATCAATAGTACATCTCGAACATGTAGGCGGTAGAGCATCCGTATGTAGCATCCATAAGCATGTAAGATATCAAGTACATCCCAAGATACAACTCTGGCAAGCCAATAAATAGCTCAAGTAAGCTCCGAGAATCCAAGGTCAAGCCAAGACCGAGCTCCAATAGCAATAGGCTCCAAACAATGTAACTAGCATGTAGTAATGGCATAGGCTAAGCATGTCAAGGCCGGTTAGACATAAGCAACATGCATGCCATAAGTACAACCGAGATGGAGGATCCAAATGCTTTGCAAAGTGAGCTCAACTTCAACCAACAATCCCGAATCAAAACCAAGCTCTATGTCGAGCCCCAAGTGTCAATACATCACCATATATGTCCGAAACATAACCCGAAAAGCATAGGCATATGTATACATGAGTAAAATGACTTCAGCCCAACTGTGTACAGTAGTGATTTACTGTTTAAAACTGAGAATTTTAGCACCAAAATCATCTCCAAATGGTTTCCAAACAATAGGCATACATTCCCCTAACATCCGGGCATCAAAGGGGACCAATCGAGCATCAATGACAATGCCAAACAAGCTGTAGCATCAAATGTCAGTGTAACACTGTCATATATTGCATGTGGACTATTATGACAGCCCCAAAACAGTATTAAATCAGTCCAAATGCTATGCCAACACATCAACCATCAAAACCAAGCATCAAAGCATGTCCATATGCTCGAAATGGAGCCTTTCCAAGTGCCAATGGAGAGGGAGAGCTGCTGTTGTGACTGTCAAAGCTGAAGACACATATGGGAGCGTTGCGTGATTCTACCAACTATAAATGCTGGTCCTGGGGCTGCAAAAAATGGTGGCTAAGCTTCGAAGGGGTCCGGTTAAAGCCAAGGAAGGCCTCAAACAAGCTCCAATAAGTCTTGTTCAAAGGCAAGTGAGATATGAAGCAAGGGAGCTTCAATGGTGGCTGCCCCAATCTTGTTTACAGCCTGTGAGACCTGAGAACTGAAGTAAACACTGAAGAAAATGATCAAATACCTCTGATGTAATGCCCTGAAGGTGTCCAACAATGCCAGGAAAGTGCTCGAGAGCTCGAAGGAGTCGGATATGGCTGCCGAGAAGGAGACCCAATGCAAGTAGGGAGTCGATGGGATGCTGAGAATGCCACGAACCAAGCTCAAGAGTTGGAAAGCAAAGCTCTGATACTGGTTGAAAGGAAGCGACGGATCGAAGGTTGGACTCGAGAGCTATGGCCGGAGAGCAAGAGCAAGAAAGGAAGAGACTAGAAATGGGAACTCCAACAGTCACAATGTGTGACCGGCTTCCTTTATTCAAACTGTCACTAAAAGAATAAAGAATAAAGTGACGGTGACGGGTGCCCGCCACGTGCAGTGTGCAGTGGCGGTGACTGTCAGTGTAGTAATACACGGGCGGCTAGACAGAGGCGCCTTTACCTCCAACATCTCATATGAGATACATTAGGTCCCCTACTGTGCCGCATGAGAATAGGTCATTGAAAGGGATGAATTCCATCTTTATACTTGTAGGATGCATATTCAAGTGCAAGAACTAAAACTATGAAAAAGAAAATTTCACTCATCCATGTATGATAAATGCATCTATACCTAAGTGGCAAATGAAAATGTTATCGCGTCTATTCTTGCATTATTTAGAGAAATGCAATTGATTTTGTTGGTTGATCTAGCAACATCCTAAATGCTTTCACATTCATCTGATTGTTGGATTGTCATTTGGATGATTATTCCAAATGCTTGTGATTCATGGTCAATTCATGGTGGGGGGTCTGTGATGAGAAATTGCCATGAGGATAAAGGAATATTTTCTTGGAAGATGATATTAGGGCTAACTACCTTGACTATGCTTGATTCTTAAATGAATTAATTAAGGAAATGTTGTTTGCATGGGTAGATCATCTCCATGATCGCACCGCAGATAAACCCAAAAAGGATACTACTCGATTCATGGGCCGAAGGTCGAGTGGTGCAAAGGCCAACCATGAGAATAATTAAGGAAATGTTATTTGCATGGGTAGATCATCTCCATGATTACACCGCAGATAAACCCAAAAAGGATACTACTCGATTCATGGGCCGAAGGTCAAGTGGTGCAAAGGCCAACCACGAGAATAATGTTTCACTCCTAGGAAGCTTGTGGATCAGCTTTGGACACCCCTTGATGCCAAGTCTAGAATGGAGTTGAAGACCTTCATGGCCCCAACATTTGTGGCATTGGAAGATCCTATTCTAGATAAAGGATGGAAATTGTGGTGCCATGTGATTTGGACCAGCTACTTCTACAGGGCAGAAGGGACATATAATTTCTCATGTATGGGCAAGAGACAAAGCTTAACTTGAAGATAAGTTAAGGAACTTGTTTGAACTTGTTGTCAAAAGGACTGGTTGCTCTGTATTCGTGTCTGTGCTATAAATTACACGAACAAACCATGTTCCCTAAAAGGCTTAATTAAGAAAGCTGGTTTTAAATGTCACACGTTAATGTGGTAGGACCTAATTAGATAACTAAAAAATACCTATTGAGGGAAGTAGATAGGCGGGATCCTCGATGGGTCCCGCCTATGGCAGGGTGATCCCAGAGAACTGGGAGGCTTCTCACATGGCTTTCGACCCTTAGTAAGAGTAAGGTTAGAACTCTGATCCATGCCATTTAGGGGACTAGAATGGGACTATGCCCTACCGATAGAGGGGTTGAGCAACGCATCCCTCTCATTTCCCATTCTCTTTGAACCAAGTGCAATTTGGATCTGCTTTGGCTTGGGTATCTCTAAGTAAAGTAGGATATCCAAGATGTGACGCTAGAATGCTGTCATGAGACCTTGAGCATTAGGGACCCAAATTTCAGGTCGATCCCAATGGGTTCGGCCGCGAACGTTTTGTTGCCAGGCGGACTCGAGAAACCCTAGGCAACAAACCCCGTAGCATTCCATGGGAGTGTCGGGCAGCATCACTTAGATTCGTCTCTTGATGGACCGCTAAAAACGTGCCTGGACAGCGAATAGGCAGGCAGGTTACAAGTGGTATCCAAGCAAAACTTCGTAATGATATGAGATTGATTAATGTATGGCTCATAGGCATATCCTAAACAAAATAACCTAAGTGGTATGGCTGGATTGTCAAGCACCTTCTACACCCATGAATAGTGACATGTACGAGAAGAAATTTCTTCTCGAGCTGATTTAGGCACCAGATTTTGGTGAAAAAGAAATAGACGTCGCAACAGAGGCGAAAACATGGATTGAGTCGATGAATAATTCTTTCTCTACAGCGAGAACTGCATCTACCAATCAAGCAATTATAGCCAAACTTAAGTTAGTTGACCATGATATGGTGGAAGCAATGGTGCAAAGATCAAGGTGTTTCTGAAGTCGTTGTCACTTGGATTTAGCTGAAATATGTTGTACGCGGACAATACCTTCCGCCAACCTACTAGACTTTAAGAATGAATGAATTCTTCAAGCTCAAGCAGCTAGAATTAGCCTTGGAAGCCTATTACTCAAAGTTTGTAACCCTATTAAAATATCCACCACCTATGGATATTGTGCAACAAGTATTCAATATTTTTTCCATGGCCTAAACACCCGTCTCAACCATCGTCTTGAAGCAATGTGTCCAACAAACTTGCAAGATGCATTATTTCGAGTAAACCCAATCATCCAAGAATATAAATCGGGCAATTGTGACAAAGATGATTCTTGAGATCAAGACAAGAGATGCCACACACGCGGAGAGATAGGGACATCCATAAGAGATGTCCCAACTGTCGATGCTTCCACTGCAATGAGCTAGGGCACATCGAAGCAAACTGCCTAACTTGACTTAAGCCTAGAAGATATTGAGCCTCCAAGAAAATGAAGCTACACAAGTGTAGTCTTTGGAAATATAGAGGAATCAGATGAAGAAAAAGACCTAGAATCCACTACACCCCTTCAAGATGATTAGAACTAAGCCATCTTCTCTTACGCTCTCCCATCAAACTCATTCCTCCTTCTTTATCTCTCGAATCTACTTATGGACGATGGCCCCCAAGCAAATAATGTCACTTGCGGATGGCAATCCCACAACCAGCAACATAGCTTCGAGCGAGGGTATCACTATCAATACAACTATGGTACCAGATATAAGTAATACATTTCCAAATTGTTAGATGCTTGCTTTGATTCTCGCATGAGATACATTAGGTCCCCTACTGTGCCGCATGAGAATAGGTTATTGAAAGGGATAAATTTCATATTCATTATTGTAGGATGCATATTCAAGTGCAAGAACTAAAACTATGAAAAAGAAAATTGCACTCATCCATGTATGATAAACACATCTACACCTAAATGGTGAATGAAAATGTTATCGTGTCTACTCTTACATTGTTTGGAAAAATGCAATTGGTTTTGTTGGTTGATCTAACAACATTCTAAATGCTTTTACATTCATCTGATTGTTGAATTATCGTTGGGATGATTATTCCAAATGCTTGTGATTGATGGTAAATTCATGGAGGGGGTCTGTGATGACAAATTGCCATGAGGATGAAGGAATGTTTTCTTGGAAGATGATATTAGGGCTAATTGCCTTGACTCTACTTGATTCTTAAATGAATTAATTAAGAAAAGGTTATTTGCATGGGTGGATCACCTCCATAATCGCACCACGGATAAATCCAAAAAGGGCACTGTTGCTCAATTCATGGGCCGAAGTTCGAGTGATTAAAAGGACAACTACGGGAAAAATATTTCACTTCTAGGCACCTTGCAGGTTAGAGGTGGAGTTCTGGACGAGCCTTTGCCAAGTCCAGAATGGAGTTGAAGACCTTCGTGGCCCCAATGTTTGTGGTGTTGGAAGATCCTATTCTAGATAAAGGATGGAAATTGTGGTTCCATGTGATTTGAACCAGCTACTTCTACAGGGTAGAAGGGACATATAATTTCTCTTGTATGGGTAGAAGACAAAGATTAAGTTAAAGATAAGTTAAGAAACTTGTTTGAACTTGTTGTCAAAAGGACTGCTTGCTCTATATTCATTTCTGTGCTATAAATTACGTGAACGACCCCTATTCCCTAAAATGCTTAATTAAGGAAGTTGGTTTTAAATGTCACACGTAAATGTGGTAGGACCTAATTAGATAACTAAAGAATGCCTATTGAGTGAAGCAGATAGACGGGACCCTCAATAGGTCTGCCCTATGACAGGGTGATCCGAGAGAACTGGGAGGCTTTTCACAAGGTTTTACCGAAGACCCTTAGTAAGAGTTAGGCTAGAATCCTGATTCATGCCGTTTTAGGGGACCGGAATGGGACTATGCCCTACAGGTAGATAGGTTGAGCGGTGCATCCCTCTCATTTCTCATTCTCTTTGAGCCAAGTGCAACATGGATCTGCTTCGGCTTGGGTATCTCTGCGCAAAGTAGGATATCCAAGACTCGATGCTAGAATGTTGTCAAGAGACCTTGACCATTAAGGACCCAAATTTCAGGTTGATCTTAGTGGTTTTGGCTGTGAACGTTCCCTTGCGAGGCGAACTTGAGAAACCCTAGGCCGATAAACCCCGTAACGTTCCATGCGAGTGCCGGGCAGTATCGCTTAGATTTGTTTCTCGATGGACCGCTAAAAAGATGCTCAGATAGCCAATAGGCAAGCATATTACAATTGGTGTCATAGCAAAACTTCGTAATGATATGAGATTGATTAATGTATGGCTCATAGGCATATCCTTAAAAAAATAACCTAAGTGGTATAGCTTGATTGTCAGGCACCTTCTGCACCCACGAATACTGACATGCAAGAGAAGAAATTCCTTCTCCACCAGATTAAGGCACTTAAGTTTGGTGGAAAAGGAATAGACATCGCAGGGAGGCGAAAACATGGATTGAGTCGATGAATGATTATTTCTCTGCTGCGAAAAGTGCATCTACCAATCAAGCAATGATAGCCAAATCTAAGTTAGTTGGCCAGGCTCGAATATGGTGGAAGAAATGGTGCAAAGATCAAGGTTTTTTTGAAGTCGCGGTCACTTGGGTTCAGCTGAAAGATGACGTACACGGACACACGCAGACGATAACTTCCGCCAACCTACCATACTTTGAGGATGAATGAACTCTTCAAGCTCAAGCAACTCGAATTAACCTTGGAAGACTACTACTCAAAGTTTGTAACCCTACTAAAGTACCCACCACCTATGGATATTGCGTACTAAGTATCCAAGTTTTGCCATGGCTTGAACACTCCTCTGAACCATCGTCTTGAACCAATATGTCCAACAGACTTGCAAGATGCATTATTCGAGCAAAGGCAATCATCCAAGAACTTAAATCGCACAATTGTGACAAAGATGATTCCTTAGGTCATGACAAGAGATGCCACACATGCGGAGAGATAGGGCACATCCGTAAGAGATATTCTGACCGTCGATGCTTCCACTGCAATGAGCTAGGACATGTCCAAGCAGACTGCCCTGAATTAAGCCCAGAAGATATTGAGCCTCCAAGAAAACAAAGCTACATAAATGCAGTCTTTGGAAATATAGAGGAATCTGATGATGATGAAGATCTAAAACCCACTACACCCCTTCAAGATGATTAGATACCCTAGATATCTTTCTAAAATATAATACATTTGGTACTACTGAGAATACCCCAATAAATCCTACTCTTATACCTACAGTTAATTTGCATATTATGAGTTGCATTGGTTTAGGTCCTAGAGCTCAATAATAAATATCCTATCCCAAGGATAGATGAGTTACTTGATCAATTGCAGGGAGCAAAAATCTTCTCCAAAATTGACTTGAGGTCAGATCCACGTCTTTAAAAAGCTAAGTCCAAGGTATTGCGGACCCTAACTTCAAAAGCCTAGGACCTAATGCTTACAAACTTCAACTCCCTGAAAATGTAAAAGTTCACAACATATTTCATGTTGGTCTACTAAAGAAATATGTGCCTAATCCTAGCCATGTACTAAGTGATCAACAAATTGTAATGCCTAGCCAAGGAGTCCTTGAGCTTTAGCCAAATGAAATCCTAGATACTAGGGAGAGAGAATTGAGGAGTAGAACCCTTAGAGAATATCTTGTCTAGTGGAAGGATTATCCTGAAGAAGATGCTACATGGATAGATAAGAATGCTCTTCAATAATACCCCCAGTTTCTCTCAAGATGAGGACATCTCGATTTCTCTAAGGGGAGGAGGATATAATATTTTCACGTAGTTCAAAATTAGTTGGTTGATTCAAAAGTTAGGTAGTCAATTAATAAGTTAGTAAGGTTACTGACTAAAGACTAACTAGAGTAAAAACTAACTAACATTAATAACTAATAATTTTTATTTAATTAAAATATATTTAGAAAAATCAAGAGTCGTAATCCAATATTTTTTTACAAGGACTGTAGCCACCCTTCATGGAAGTTACAACGTGAACAAGAGTTATGAGCCATATTAATCACTAGTGTTAATGTGTATAGTATGGATGGTCCAAAAATATTAGATTTTTGAGTAAAACTAGCATATTTTAGATATTTTAAATATTAGTTATTATAAAAATCCTAAAATTATATGAAAATTTCTAGAATTGGATATCATGTAAAAAAAAGCAAGTGATTTTTAGCTAGTTTTGGAGATTTAATACAAAAAAAAGAGAGATTGGTAAAATCGCATGCGCCACTGCGATCACAATTTACAGGCAGTAAACAGCACTTCGAACATGGAAAAAAAGAAGTGATCTGAAATATTTCTAAGCAAGTGCCTTGGGATTTTATCCCCCTTTTAGAGCCAATGGAACCATGATATTTATGATTTGAGCATCAGATCACTGATTTTTTCAAGATCCCCTCCACAAAGAGCTTTTCTTCTTGGCCACAACCCTTCTTCTCTTGTTTACCTATAAATATGAGGCATGGGGAGCATTTAGAGAGGCACTAGGAAGCACAAGGAGAACCCAAGAGGCTGGGAGAGAAAGCTAGAAGGATACTCCTCAAAGAGATTGTGAGCAGGAGCTTGAAAGAGAGAGAGAAAGAAAGAGACGGAGAGAGAGAGGAGTTACCCTGAGAGGCTACGAGGAAGAGAGTTAGCTCAATTCCCCCTATCTCGGTCTTTGATTAAGCCATCTTCTCTTATGCTCTCCCATCTCAAATTCATTCCTTCATCTTTATCTCTTGAATCTACTTGTGGACGATGGCCCCAAAGCAAAGAATGTCATGTGCGGATGGCAATTCCACAACTAGCAATGAAGCTTCGTGCGAGGGTATCACTATCAATACAACTACGGTACCGGATATAAGTAATAAATTTCCAAATTGTTAGATGCTTACTTTGATTCTCGCATGAGATACATTAGGTCCCGTACTGTGCCGCATGAGAATAGGTCATTGAAAGGGATAAATTCCATCTTTATAATTATAAGATGCGTATTCAAGTGCAAGAACTAAAACTATGAAAAAGAAAATTACACTCATCCATGTATGATAAACGCATCTATACCTAAGTGGCCGATGAAAATGTTATTGCATCTATTCTTGCATTGTTTGAAAAAAAACAATTGGTTTTGTTGATTGATCTAACAACATCCTAAATGCTTTTACATTCATCTGATTGTTGGATTGTCATTTGGATAATTATTTCAAATGCTTGTTATTCATGGTAAATTCATGGCAAGGGTCTATGATGACAAATTGCCATGAGGATAAAGGGATGTTTTCTTGGAAGATGATATTAGGGCTGACTACCTTGACTGTGCTTGATTCTTAAATGAATTAATTAAGGAAATGTTCTTTGCATGGGCGGATCACCTCCATGATCGCACCGCGGATAAATCTGAAAAGGGCACTACTACTCGATTCATGGGTCGAAGGTCAAGTGGTTAAAAAGGCCAATTATGGGAATAATGTTTCACTCCTAGGTAGCTTGCGGTTCAGGTGAAGCTTTGGATACCACTTGCCAAGTCCGCAATGGATTTGAAGACCTTCGTGGCCCCAACATCTACAGCGTTGGAAGATTCTATTCTAGATAAAGGATGGAAATTGTGGTGCCATGTGATTTCGACCAGCTACTTCTGTAGGGCTGAAGGGACATATAACTTCTCTTGTATAGGCAGGAAACAAAGATTAACTTGAAGATAAGTTAAGGGAACTTGTTTGAACTTATTGTCAAAAGGATTGCTTGCTCTATATTCATGTCTGTGCTATAAATTATGCAAACAGACTCTATTCCCTAAAAGGATTAATTAAGGAAGCTGGTTTTAAATGTCACACATAAATGTAGTAGGACCTATTTACATAACTAAAGAACGCCTATTGAGGGGAGCGGGTAGGCAGGACCCTCAATGGATCCACCCTACAGCAGGGTGATCCTAGAGAACTGAGAGGCTTCTCACAAGGTTTTACCGACAACTGACCCTTCGTAAGTGTTAGGTTAGAACTCTGATTCATGCCGTTTTAGGGGACTGGAATGGAACTATGCCCTGCCGATAGAGAGGTTGAGCAGTGCATCCCTCTCGTTTCCCATTCTCTTTGAATCAAGTGCAGCACGGATCTGCTTCAGCTTGGGTATCTCTTCCTAAAGTAGAATATCCAAGACCCGATGCTAGAATGTTGTCAGGAGACCTTGACCATTAGGGACCCACATTTCAGATCGATCCCAGTGGATTCGACCGCAAATGTTCCATTGCAAGGCAGACCCAAGAAACCTAGGCCACAAACCCTGTAACATTCCATGGAAGTACCGAGCAACGTCGCTTAGATTCAACTCTCGATGGACTGCTAAAAATATGTCCGAATAGCCGATACGTAAGCACGTTACAGTTGGTATCATAGCAAAACTTTGTAATGATATGAGATTGATTAATATATGGTTCATAGGCATATCCTAAAAAGAATAGCCTAAGTTGTAAGGATGGATTGTTAGGCTTATGCACCCACTAATACTAACATGCAAGAGAATAAAATCCTTCTCGAGCTGATTAAGGCACCCGACTTTGGTGGAAAAGAAATAGACATCGCAGTTGAGACGAAAATATGGATTGAGTCGATGAATGATTATTTCTTTGCCGCGAGAACTGCATCTACCAATCAAGCAATGATAGCCAAACTTAAGTTAGTTGGTCAGGCTCGAATATGATGGAAGCAATGGTGCAAAGATCAAGGTGTTTCTAAAGCCACTATCATTTGGGTTCAGCTGAAAGATGTTGTACATGAACGATACCTTTTGCTAATCTACCAAACTTTGAGGATGAATGAATTCTTTAAGCTCAAGCTGTTGGAATTAGCCTTGGAAGCCTACTACTCAAAGTTTGTAACCCTACTAAAATACCCACCACCTATGGATATTGTGCAACAAGTTCCCAAGTTTTGCCATGGCCTGAACGCTTCTCTAATCCATCGTCTTGAAGCACTGCGTCCAACATACTTACAAGATGCATTCATCCAAGAACTTAAATAGCACAATTGTGACAAAGATGATTCTCGAGATCAAGACAAGAAATGCCACACATGTGGAGAGATAGGACACATCTGTAAGAGATGTTCCAACCATCAATGCTTCCACTGCAATGAGCTAGGGCATGTCCAAGTAGACTACCCTGCCAGAAGATATTGAGCCTCCAAGAAAACGAAGCTACACAAGTGCACTCTTTGGAAATATAGAGAAATCAGATAAAGAAGAAGACCTAGAACCCACTACACCCCTTCAAAATTATTAGGAACCCTAGATATCTTTCTGAAATGTAATACATTTGGTACTGAGAATACCCCAATAAACCCTACTCTTATACATACATGTAATTTGCATAATATGAATTGCACTGGTTTTAAAGCCAAGTACTTGTGTGACTAGAGTAGCGCAAAAGAAGCATGGTAGGTCCTAAACCACAAGTCCTAGAGCTCAATAATAAATATCCTATCCCAAGGATAGACGAGATACTTAATCAATTGCAAGGAGCAAAACTCTTCTCAAAAATTGATTTGAGGTCAGATCCACGTCTTTAAAAAGTTAAGTCCAAGGTATTGCGGACCCTACATGATCTTCAAAAGAATAGGACATAATTCTTACAAACTTCAACTCCCTAAAAATGTAAAAGTTCACAACGTATTTCATGTTAGTCTACAAAAGATATATGTTCCTAATCCTAGTCATGTACTAACTAATCAACAAATTGTAATGCCTAGCCAAGGAGTCCCTGAGCTGCAGCCAAATAAAATCCTAGATACTAGGGAGAGAGAATTGAGGAGTAGAACCCTTAGAGAATACCTTCTCCAATGGAAGGATTATCGTGAAGAAGATGCTACATAAATAGATGAGAATGCTCTTCAACAAAACCCCTTGTTTCTCTCAAGAAGAGGACATCTCAATTTCTCTAAAGGGGAGGAGGACGTAATACTTCCATGCAATTAAAAGCTAGTTGGTTAGTTCAAAAGTTAGTGAGTCAATTAATAAGTTAGTAAGGTTACTAACTAAAGTAAAAACTAACAAACATTAATAACTAATAATTTTTATTTACATAAAAATATATTTAAAAAATCGAGAGTCGTAATCTAACATTTTTTTACAAGGACTGTAGCCACCCTTCACAGAAGTTACAATGTGAACAAGAGTTATTTATGAGCCATATTAATCACTAGTGTTAATGTGTATAGTATGGATATCCAAAAATATTAGATTTTTGGGCAAAACTAGCATATTTTAGATATTACTTATTATAAATATCTTTAAAAAATATAAAATTTTCTAGAACTATATGTCACGATTTTTAAAAAAAAACAAGTGATTTTTAGCTAGTTTTGGATATTTAATACAAAAAATAGAGGAATGGGAAAAATCGCATGTGCTGTGATTGTAGTTTACAGGCAGTAAACAGCACTTCGAACAGGAAGAAAAAGAAAGAGTGACCTGGAGGATTTCTAAGTAAGTGCCTTGGGGTTTTACCCCCCTTTCAGTGCCAATGAAACCATCAGATCTATTATTTGAGCATCAGATCATTGATTTTTCCAAGATCCCCTTCACAAAGAGCTCTTCTTCTCGGCCACAACCCTTCTTCTCTTGTTTACCTATACATATGAGGCATGGAGAGCAATTAGAGAGGCACAAGGAAGCACAAGGAGAACCCAAGAAGCTAGGAGAGAGAGGTAGAAGGATACCCCTCCAAGAGATTGCGAGGAGGAGCTTGAGAGAGAGAGAGAGAGAGAGAGAGAGAGAGAAAGAGACACAGAGAGAGAGAGAGAGAGAGAAGTTACCCTGACAGGCTGCGAGGAAGAGAGTTAGCTCAATTCCCCCTATCTCGGTCTTCGACTACGCCATCTTCTCTTACGCTCTCCCATCTCAAATTCATTCCTCCTTCTTTATCTCTGGAATCTACTTGTGGATGATGGCCCCTAAGCGAAGAATGTCGCATGCAGATGGCAATCCCACAACCAGCAACAAAGCTTCGGACGAGGGTATCACTATCAAAACAACTACGATACTAGATATGAGTAATACATTTTCAAATTGTTAGATGCTTGCTTTAATTCTCTCATGAGATACATTAGGTCCCCTACTATGCCGCATGAGGATAGGTCATTGAAAGGGATAAAATCAATCTTTATAGTTGTAGGATGCATATTCAAGTGCAAGAACTAAAACTATGAAAAAGAAAATTGCACTCATCCATGTATGATAAACACATCTACACCTAAGTGGCGGATGAAAATGTTATCACGCCTATTCTTGCATTATTTGCAAAAATGCAATTGGTTTTGTTGGTTGATCTAACAATATCCTAAATGCTTTTACATTCATCTGATTGTTGGATTGTCGTTTGGATGACTATTCCAAATGCTTGTGATTGATGGTAAATTCATGGCGGGGGTGTGTGATGACAAATTGCCATGAGGATAAAGGAATGTTTTCTTGGAAGATGATATTAGGGCTGACTACCTTGACTATGCTTGATTCTTAAATAAATTAAATAAGGAAAGGTTCTTTGCACGGGTGGATCACCTCCATGATTGCACAATAGATAAACTCAAAAAGGACACTGCTCAATTCATGGGCCGAAGGTCGAGTGGTGCAAAGGCCAACCACGAGAATAATGTTTCACTCCTAGGCAGCCAGCTCGAGCTTCGAAACGAAGGAATGCAGATACATTGTGTGTCTTAGTTACAAGCTGTTATGGGAGTGTTTTGACTTTGATTCAATATACAACCAAAGCGTCAAAGGCTTAGAATGTACTGAGGAGTCAGTATGAAACATGAAACCAAACAAGGATTCAAAACTTGGAGAATCAACAAGCAGTGGAGAAGTTTGCTAAAGGAGAGACGGTTGAAGCATTCATCACTCGAATTAAGAATCTGAGCGACCAGATGGTTGGCGCTGGGATACAAAAGACTAGCGAAGAGCTAGCTCGGAGGTGTCTTCAGATTTGTCCACAAAAGTTTGATGGACTAGTAACTGCCCTTAATACTCATGTGAGAGCTTAAGCTTTGACTTTTGAGGAGTTTTGTGCATTATTGAAGGAGGAGGAGTTGAGGCTAAAAGCCAGAGAAGGAAGCAACAATGGAGATTCTGCATTCTCTGCCAATGCAAAAGGCAAAGATGGTTCCTCCACCAAAAATGATGGTGACAAAAATAAAAAGGGCGGCAAGAAGAAGTTTCAAGGAGAGTGCTTCTACTGCAAGAAGAAAGGACATGCAATTGCAGATTGTAACGTCAAATTATTCATGGCGACCATTGACTCATGGGTGTTGGATAGTGGGGCCTCCCGTCACATGACCAACAAGAAAGGTCTATACAGTTCTATGCAGCCTCTACAAGAATCCATCACTGTGACGGTTGGAAATGATGCTAAATGCCCTACTGCAGGCACAGGTACTATTTCTTTTGTTGCTGCAAATGGTGAAGTTAAAAAGCTTTCAAATGTGTTGTATGTTTCCGAAATCAGGAGAAATCTGTTATCAGTTGCCATAACTGACCTTGGTCATGAAGTGAGGTTCAAGAGGATAGGTGCAGAAATTCTTTATAGTGCTGGCACAATTGTTGGCAAAGGAGAAAGGAGGAACAACCTGTATGAGCTAAGTGCTCTTACAGCCACCGCTGGAGTGGGCACAAGTAAGCTTTGGCATGAAAGGTTTGGACACATTGGATTTGCAGTGTTGAAGGAGATACAAAAGCAAGGTATGGTTGCTCACCTACCTACAATAACTGAATTGAAGGAACCATGTGAAGCTTGTATGATGGGCAAGCAACAGAGAAAGGCATTTCCACAAGAAAGCAAGAATAGAGCACAGGCTCCTCTAGAGTTGGTGCATGCTGACTTGTGTAGTAAGATGCCTACAGAGGCCTTGGGGGGATCTTCTTATTTTATGTTGATTGTCAACGACTATAATAGGAAGATGTGGGTGTACTTCCTTCGTGATAGGGCTCAAGCTTTTGGTAAGTTTAAAGAATGGCTAAAACTTGTTGAGAATGAAACAAGGAAAAGTGTGAAGAAATTTAGAACAAATGGTGGTGGTGAGTTCAACTCAAAGGAGTTTGAAGACTTTTGCAAGAGCAAAGGGATCAAGCGTCAATTGGCGACGCCTCATACACCTCAGCAGAACGGTGTTGTGGAACGCAGGAATCGCACCATTGTGGAGATGGCGAGATGCATGCTAAAGGGCAAGGGATTGCCTAACCATTTTTGGGCTGAAGATGTTAATACTGCAGTCTACATTCTAAATCGGAGCTACACAAAGGCTCTCAAGGGAAAAACACCTCATGAGGCTTACACTAGTAAGAAACCATCTGTCTTATATTTTAGAATTTTTGGATGTGAATGTTATGCACATGTTCCACATGAGAAGAGAAACAAGTTAAAACCAAAAAGCAGAAAATGTATCTTCTTGGGTTATAGTGATGAGCAGAAGGCTTACAAATGATATGACCAAGAGGCAAAGAAGATCATCGCGAGCCGTGATGTGGTGTTCAAGGAGGAGCCACATACAGTGGAGGAGGAGAAGGAAAGTTCTTCCACTTTATCATCAAGCAAAGAAGTAGTCCACTACGAACCTATCCTGAGAGCTATCCCTATCCTTAAGGAGGAGGAAGCATCATCTTCAGATGATGAGGAAAAAGTTCACCAACCTGACATCACCCCACCAGAAAAGCCATTGCCACGCTGGGTGAAGCAGCTCTATGACCACAATAATCCTATGCCTGCATCTGTTGAGGAGAAGGCAGACGGACCAAGGAGGTCTCAGAGAATAGAGGAGCAAAGGAGGGCTTCTGCTCACATAGTCAATATGGCCTTGATGGTTGAGATTATGAGAGAAGTAAAGCAGCCAACTGACTTAGAAGAAGCACTTGCAGATCCATCATGGAAGGCTGCTAAGCAAGCGGAGTATGACAGCATAATGAAGAATGACACTTGGGAGCTAGTGGATCGACCAGTAAAGCGGAAGGTTATTGGCACGAAGTGGATCTGGAAGGTAAAGTACAAGGCTGATAGTACCTTAGAAAAGTACAAAGCTAGACTAGTTGCCCAAGGATTTTCACAAGTTGAAGGGTTTGATTTTCAAGAGTCATTTGCCCCAACTGCTAGGATGACCACTATTCGCACGGTACTTGCAGTGGCTGCCCACAAGAAGTGGCCAATGTACCAAATGGATGTTAAGTCAGCGTTCTTAAATGGTGACCTCAAGGAGGAGGTGTACGTGGCTTAGCCACCAGGGTTTGAGGCCCCCCATTCTGAGAACAAAGTGTGTAAGCTAAAGAAGGCATTGTATGGGCTGAAACAAGTCCCCAGAGCATGGTACCAGCGGATAGATAAGTTCTTTTTAAACCTAAACTTCAAAAGATGTGCCTCATATGCTAACTTGTATGTTTACAGGAATGGTAAAAAGTCTGTAGTGATTGTCCTATATGTGGATGACCTTCTTATTACAGGTGATTATGAAGATATGATCAACCAAACTCTAAAGGCTTTGAGTTCTGAGTTTGAAATGACAGACTTGGGCTTGCTGCACTATCGTTTGGGGATTGAAGTCTGACAAGATCCAGGAAAGATCTTCATCTCTCACAAGAAGTATGCATGGGAGATCTTAAAGGCATTTGGCATGCCCGAGTGCAAGGAGATAGCTACACCTATGGAGGTGAATGCAAAGTTATCCGTCGAGGATACATCAGCACTAGCAGACATTGGGAGGTATAGGAGGTTGGTCAGCAAGTCCGATCTACTTGTGTAACACCAGACTAGATATCAGTTTTGCTGTTGGTGTTTTGAGCAGGTTCTCAAACAAACCTCATGAGAGTCATTGGAAGGCTGGGATGCAGGTGCTCAGATACTTGAAGGAAACTCTTGACTATGGTATCACATACAGTTTCGGAACTTCTCTTGTGGGGAACTGTGACTCAGATTGGGCAAGAGACAGTGATTCCAGAAAGTCAGTTTCTGCTGGTAATTTTTTCTCTTTGGGTTCAAGAATTTTCTCTTGGATTAGTAAAAAGCAGCCAACAGTGGCATTGTCTTCTACCGAAGCAGAGTACAAGGCAGCTTGTTTTGCTGCATGTGAAGCAGTATGGTTGAGAAGGATTCTATGGCATATGGGAGTGCATGATGAAGAACCAACTGTGCTGAGATGTGACAATCAGAGTTGCATCGCCATTGCAAAAAAATCCAGTGTTTCATGCACGCACCAAACATATAGAGATCTCGTATCACTATGTGCGTGATTTGATGGAGGATGGGATAGTGGAACTAATCTACTGTCCAACAGAGGAGAATGGAGCAAATATCTTCACCAAAGCACTTACGAAGAATCTGTGTCAAGTTCATCTTCAAAGACTCGGCATTGGACCGAGGAGATAGTTCACCTATGGGTGGACATTGAGAGGGGGTGTTAGATATGATCAATGCCCCACCCACATTAGGTGTCACCAATGATCCATGGTGCTCAAAGTTGTAAGGCCCCCATTATGAGGAGAAGCCAAATGTGAGCCTGGACATTGGTTGAGTCCTAACTTGTATATCAAATGAGGTCTATGTGACCGAATGGCAAAAAGGTGACCGTTGTGGGTCTAATCTTTGGGTTAGATGGAGTGGTTAAGCTGGTAGCAACTCAAGGCGCATTGCATTGAGTTGCGGGGTAAGGGAGTTAAAAGGGGCCCCTATTTTGGGGTCCAGGGGCTGTAGAAGTGGCCCCTGGTTGAGGGGTCCCAGGGGGGACTAGCAGCCCCCCTGGCGGGGGTTCGGGGGCAGCGCCCCTAGCCCGATGGTAGAGGGAATATTCCTTGGAATATTCTATGGCCGACTAGTGGAGGCTTATATGGTAGGTCGGTCAAGCCAACCTAACGGCCTTCGCGGACTATAAAAGCTAAACCCCTTCACAGCCATCTATCATTCATCTTTCACCTAGTCAAAGTTGTTGTTCCAACTAGCCTTAAGCTCTTCACCTATCTTCTGTCTAGATCGCCATCTAAGCTTCACATAGTGGAAGCGCACGGGTGGATAGAGTCATCTTTGTATCAGTTGTTTGGAGCTAAAGAATTTACTGATTCTCCTCTTATCTGTTGTGCACTCTCTGTCTCTTTCTCAGATTCTATTCCTTGCGCCGTGTAATTTTTACACTCTGCACTAATGATGGATTGTGTAGAGCCCATCTTCATTGGGTACATTTCACTACAGTTGTCATGCCAAGCACCTATTCTAGAAGCACAACACTAACAAGAATATTCTCTCCAATATGAAATGATAGGAGATATGCAAACTAAGATCTTTCAAACATCTGATAGTAGATTATCACACAAAGACATTTTCTAGGAAAAAAAACATATAATCGAGATATAGAATTGACATTGCATCAAGCTCAATGGACTTGATTGTCACTATAAACCAGATGGAGGGAGCCTCTATTATGCCTTGTAGATGACCAATTCTTGTAATGATGAGCAAACATAAGCTTCCATTGGCAATCACGACCTAGTTAAATCATTGATTCCTATTGTTAATTGTTCTACAGACTTTGCATTTTGCACTCGTTCTGGTGAAATAGATCAATCTTAGTCATTTTTGCTACTCCTTGCTTGTGTAAAATGGTTGTAGAGAAGAGAGAAGCATAATGTTCATTTGATCAAGTACAAGCTCATAATCACAATCATTATGCAAATATGCCACTGGAATTTGTGTTTTGTAGGTGGAGCATGTTTGTTTTACTTAATTTAGACTCCCCAATTTGCTCACATTGCAGATGACTTGTATTAGTTGTAAAGAAAGGAACATAAATTCTTTTGGGACAAGAGACGTACCAAAGCTATAAGGAAACTAAAGAAGCTTTCGAGGACTACACCAACATTAAGAAAAGCAAAGTATGAAAATGGAAAGCCTATCATTATTACAATGGACACTACCCCAATTGGAATTGGTTGGGCTATAGGTCAAAACGATGAAGAAAGGGACTGATATGCAGTGAGGTGTGGTGCAAAAGTTTTAAATGAAAGATAAACGAGATATCCACAAGTCAAGAGAGAGCTATGGGGTGTTGTGGCTATATTAAATTGTGATAAAGAGTACTTCATCGATGCTCTAGTGATAGTAGCGATAGATTATTTGCATTTGCTACACATGATTACCAATTTCTCTACTCTAGAGATAGCCATGTTTAGATGGATTGCTTATATAAAGTTAGTGTACCCCACATTCAAACATATTGCAAGTAAAGAAAACCTAGTAGTAAATGTGCTATCTAGATCCAAATATGAGGATCAAGAGGATATGCTAGTAAAGGATGATATGGCTGAGTTTTCAACCACCATAGTTGATCATGAATGCTAGGTATTTTCTACATACTCTTTTGCACAAGAATTGTATGAGGGTGAATGGCTAACAGATTGGCCAATACTTGGGTACATTGACCAAGAAAGATGAATGGATAGATGCAGAGTTCAAGAGGATTAGAAGAAAGGCTCATGAATGCTTCCTCAAATATGGTTTCTTATGGAAGTATCCAAAAAAGAAAAGAGAATCACTATAGAGGGTAGTCTATGATGACAAAGATACACAAGTTCACGTTATGAAGGATTTCCATGAAAGCTTGTGGGTAGGATACAAAGGAGTAAAAGCTACATTTGAGAACATTAAAGAGTGCTAGTCATGGAAGGGGATTTACAATCATGCATTAGAGTTTGTAGAGTCTTGCAGAGAGTGCCCGATGTACTCTTCAATACATCACATAGATGGGTTGTTAACCTTGTTACTATGCCTATAGAGTTGTGGCAAATGAGATACAAAGTGCTTGCAAGAGAATATCTATCTCACGAGGTTGAAGGGAGAGCATTAAGAACTAAGATTACTAGTGTAGTATGTAAGTTTCTTCTTGAAAATGTCTTTACAGGTATGGATGTGTAGGAAAACTAATTGCAGAAAGAGGAGAGTTAGATGCAGAAGAAGCCAAAGAGTTACTTTCACGACTGAGTATAAATTTGGCATTAACTTCAGCTTATAATCCAGAGGGTAATGGAAAGAGTAAGAGAGGGAGCCAACCTATAGTGAAGGCTAAGGCAAAGGCTTGCAGATGAAGAAGCAGAAAGTGGCCACATTTATTGCCTTTTACTTCATGGGCAGTATTGTACCACACATAGTGCTACCACATGTTATATGCCAATGTGGTTGAGCTCATATATGGTGGAAGCCAATTATGTCTATAGAGACAATGACCACTACATGGAGCATGATTCAATGGGAAGAGGTTTTGATCAAAGGAGAGCTTTTAGCTCTTAGGATCCAGCAACTAGAAAGGAGACCACAGGATATTGAAGTTGTAATGCATAATCTAAAAGAGGCAAGACTAAAGAACAAAGAGAGATTTGATAGGATACACAACTTAAGGCCCATGGCTATTAAAGAGTGATTGGGTGTTGGTTTATGACAATAGTCTAGATAATCAACACAATACAAGTGGTTTGGACCATACATTGTGATGCAAGTTTTTTACAGTGTTGCATATGCCTTGTGTGAACTAGACAAGACTGAGCTTATAATTCCAATTGTAAGAAAAAGAATAAAGATATTCAAGAGAATAGAATCTGAGAAACATGAAGAGCCAGATATTGAAGATGAAGAGATAGAGAAAAATATTGAAGAAGAAGAGGATTCAAAGCTTATGGACGATTATGAAGACCTCGAACCTGCAAAAGAGTAATTGGCACATGCCAGGGGATGTGCAGGTTTAGAGGGGATGGATGTCGATACACACTGTGTCTAAAGTGTGAAAACAAACAGGTTCTTCAAGGTTAACAAGATTTTAGTGTGTGCCTATGGGATAAGTTATTTAGTGATTCATGTGACTATCAAGAGTAAGTCAATGTATAACATAATGTAAAGTACCAGTTCATATGTTGGACGTGTAAGTGACCAAAATCAAGTGTCAATCCAAAGAAAAACAAGGCAAGCAACCTATCATTTTCTTTAAAAATATTTTCTAATGACAAGTATGATATCTCTTCAAGACAAAATAGAACTCAAACAATACCCTTAGGTATCCCACAAGCATCAATAAACTTGCCAACATAACCCTCTAAAGAGTGTTATGACTTGAGAAATAATATATGCATACATAGCAATACCAATTATACTTAAGTTGCAAGTCAAGTTAATGAATTTCAAGTCTTTCCATATTGCAAAAATCTTTTCCCTTAGAAAGGTGCAACTCTTAATCATGCATAGTCACTTCGTTTACAGCATCACATGGCATCTATCTTTACATCTTATAAAATCTAGAGATGATTAGGCCCCTTGTAGGGTCATCCTTAGGAAAATACATTATAATGTAGTTACTTTGGGGAATTTGCAATTCAGGAATACTCATCGGCTCCTCATCGGTCATCAACTCTCTTTAGTTAGTGAAAGTATCACATGGGCAAATCCAACTCCTAATAAGTGCATGCTTGAGCATAGTACCTTTGTCAAGGAGCAATTCACTTCTAATGGGAGTTACATCTCTTATTCATAGCACAATAGGAGCGTACTAGTAGGTCAAATTTGTATGAATAAAAACCATTGTGACTACACTTGGGTTTGAGAAGATAAAGAATGGAAGTGGGAGCATGATAAGTACCTAGTGTCCACTACAATTTACAAGGTCAATATTGCCCATCCAATTGAATACTAGAATGAAAACATTTGTTGAGGACTTTAGAGCTTGTTAGCACTTCTCACAGACATTGAGTCTCTAGGCTCTTGTCCTTTGCAAGAGCACTCCTCAACTCACAATTGTTAATAGATTTCATTAGGAAGGGATGGACTAGGAAAAAGAAATTGATGTTCCGAGGAAACAAGATGAATCCTTCTCTTATCTTCTTGTTGATTTCTTCTATTCTCCCTCCCTCTCTCTCTCTCTCTCTCTCTCTCTCTCTCTCTCTCTCTCTCTCTCTCTCTCTCTCTCTCTCTCTCTCTCTCTCTCTCTCTCTCTCTCTCTCTCTCTCTCTCTCTCTCTCTCTCTCTCTCTCTCTCTCTCTCTCTCTCTCTCTCTCTCTCTCTCTCTCAGGAAATTGGTAATGATCCAAAAAGAAAAAATCCCTTAGCCCAAAAAGGGATTCAATAGATCCTTAATCATCCTTTTGGGATGATCATCAACAACTAGCTCTATATTTCTTAGCATCATCCTCTATTTGATCAATCACAAGGAGTGATAGTGTTTCAACAACCATTATCATAGAGTTGAAGTCATGCTACTAGTTGATCAGTTCGTTTGATCAATTCATGTGGATGATAGCAAGTCTCAAGCTGGAGTCAACGTATTTTGATGCGATGAGATGATGTGACGAGTTGATTAAGGAAAGACACCTCTCCCTTTTTTTCATCATGGCAAAGATGACAAGGAGTTCAAGTGAGAGTGATAGGTGTTGATGGTGATTATGCAATGATGGTAGGAAGAGGTCTATTTTTTTTATTCTTTTATTATTATTACTAATTTTTTCTTCATGATCCCCTTGTCACACACAAGTGGGGTGGGGGGAGTTCCAACCTAAAATGGTACAATAGGTATAAAACCAACTCCAATGTAGGGTCACATTAAAGGAAGCCCCTAAATCAAGTACCAACACTAAGAGAATAAGGAGTGACCATCAATCAACTATGTGGCACCAAGAGAAGGAGCACTTAATATGTGGTCATCTGAACTATACTCCAATGCATTAATCTCTTTAATCTTAATAGTGGATATAACAATGCATTGATCATCCAATGACTTAGTGTTATCCTACATTTTCCCTTATCACACATGTCTTGGTGCAATGGCCGTATGTATCTCTGCTGCCTGCAATAATGCCATGTCAGTGAAGACTTAAGCCTACGGGATTTACTAGTACAAGCCTATCCATGAGATCTAGACTTGGACTTATTTTGCTATGGGTCTCTACCACAATAGTCATAACCACCTTTAACATCATTCTTGCCTCAAATTGTGAGAGCATGAGAGGCATGGGCTACATAAACATTCTTCCTATAAACCTCTTCGGTGTAAGTGAAATTCCCTTTATGTATGAGCATGTAAAGTCACCATCACGAGCATTAGTGCCAATGGTACTATGAAATGTGTCCCGTGACTCAAGGACAATGGCAAGCAAGAACACAAACTTAATATTTTCATCAAAGACAATCTTTTGTAATGTAAGCTAGCTACAAATAGAATGAAATGCATCCAAATTAGAAAACATATGAGTTCCTTTCTTGACACAAAGACCCACTAGCTTCTTGAGCTAGTATAAATGTGAATCCAGCCTTTTCTTATCATTAAAATCATATTCCTTTTTCCATAATTGTCATGCATCACCAACAATCTCAATGACATTAAAGTAAACTTGCTGAGACAAAGATAAAATAATCATGGACTTGCATTGCTCATCAAGTGTCAATATCAAGGTCTTTTTGCTTTATGCCTTTGCATTTCAATGGCTTAACCTACTTCTTTTGGACCAAGACTTGCTAAATATGTGTCTTCCAATAGTTAAAGTTGTTGCCATCCAACTTGTCAATGTTAAAGATAGCACTAGTAGCACTTGCCATAATGGCTGCTAGATAAAGGGAGTATGGGCTCCTTTAATTTTAGTAAAATATCCCCAAAAATTAGCCAAAAATGTATGCAAAAGGAGAAGTACAAGGCAAAGTGTTTCTTTCCAGAAAATAAAAGCATTAAAGTGCCCAAAACATGTGTATGCCCTCAATAAAATAGCTCAAAGATGAAGAATAGTAATGATGTCAATTAAACTGCAATAAATGAGAACTCAATTGAGGCAGATGTCCAAGATAAAATGTTCCCATTGTTGGGGAGGTCCAAATAGTAATGTGACTTACAATGAAACTAGTAGTGACCAATGAAGAGCATACAACTCCAAGGACCAAATACTATGAGAAAACCCAAAAGTGTCTAATACATGGATGCATTCCAAACCAAGGGGTAACAAAGTACATGAGCTAATTGTGCATGGGATATCTCCAAGTAACAGTATGATCTACCAAGCAATAATCAACTCACTACTCATGAACAATGAAGCTTAGTATACATGACAAAGCATGTATCCATGATTAACCTTTCTAATACAAGGAAGTACCAGGTAACCAAAAATCAAATGAAAATTCGGCCCACAATGATTAACAATTGCCAAGTCAGTGACTTCATAAACCAATCAACATGGATAAGAGATTCCCATAGTCTTTAAAGTTAAGGTCTACAATAGAATCTAAAAGTATTATTAGGTACAGAGCTCATGTGTGGCCAATAGGCTATAGATGGAACTCCATGGATGTGAGAGAGATAGAGAGAGAGAGAGAGAGAGCACTCTTGCAAGTACACACAATCTAAAAGAAATAGATTGATAATAATAGTTATGATAAGTGGAATGAAAGTACAAGTGATAGGGCCTGAATATATAGGCTGAGGTATCCACCTAGGGCTTTTGACCCTTATTTAAAGTTAAGTGGTGTAAAATATGTTCACACCTAAACACGTACTTTTACACACAATAATGTGTATTCGCACACAAGGATAAATAAATATTTAAAAAACCCCTTCGAGTCATGTGTGATTGAATCTATGACACAAAACATATGAAAAAGGAATGTGTGATTGAATATGTGACACAAAACCTATGAAAAAGAAAAACGGAAGATCTTACCTCGAAGAGGCAGTGTCTAATCCTTTACAATGCTTCCGGAAAAGGAGATACATAAGTGAGAGAGGTGCAACATGAGGATGACATGGTCTACTAAGAAGCTTAGGAACCCAAAGTAAGACATGGTTCAAAGGAGGTGCATGTGCATGGCTCAGAGGTTGACCAAAAGCTAGCATGGCTCAGAGGCCCTAGGCACACGACTAGAGGTCAAATACGCAGGTATAGCTTTCAGGCTCAACTCAAAGATCATCTGGGAAGTTGTTACAATCCCCTCTAAAATGAGCTCCTTTGTGAATCAAAAAGAAATAAAATAGAAATAAATACAAGTCATTTTGGATTTAAAGCTGACAAGAGGACCCCACACAATTATTTAATAAGTGGTGGAAAAGTCGTGTGAGCATGGAGAGAGTGTCTAATTTCAATCACATTTTTATATATTTTTAAAATTTATGGTTTTTAATTTTTTTTAATTTTTTATTTTTTTGGGATAAAAATCACCCCTCAATGTTGATGTCAAAGACATCATAATCAATGTTAATTGCTTGTGACGGGTGTCGCCAAGCATTGAACATTTGGCGCTTTTCTTTTTTTTTGCCCAACGTCAAAGGTGAGTACACAAGTACTATTCAACACATTACTTGAGGCCTTAATTCAATGGTGGCCAAGGGCTCTAGAATTAAAATCCCCAAATTTCAATGAACAAATTTGGAGAAATTTGGCTTAGATTGGAAAAGCCCCAAATTGCATATGATATCCCCTAACAATCCAATGTTTTGAAGTTTAGTTAATTAAAGTTTAATCAAAATTCAATTGTGGACTTATATGTTGGATGACAATCGACATATAATGTGATGGGAAAACACATATTGATGGGCTATCAGTGCTTCTCGATGGGTCAGGCTTCTTCTTCTTCTTCTTCTTCTTCTTATGCTAGAGCTACTAGGCAACATGAAGGTGCTAGAGCTACTAGGGAGCATGGAGGTGTCGATCAACAATAGTCAACAAATTTACTTCCTGCTCTAATACCACTATCGTATTATAGAGCTCACACATGACTAGGCAAGTTATGGTGGATGGAACTCTATGGAGAGAGAGAGAGAGAGAGAGAGAGAGAGAGAGAGAGAGAGAGAGAGAGAGAGAGAGAGAGAGAGAGAGAGAGAGAGAGAGAGAGAGAGAGAGAGCACTCTTGCAAATACACACAAATTGAAAGAAATAGATTGATAATGATAGTTGTTAGAAGTGTGATGAAAGTACAAGTGATAGGCCTCAATAGATAGGCTAAGATATCCACCTACACCTTTGATCCTTATTTAATGCTAAGTGGTGTAAAAGGTATACTCACTTTAAAACACACTTTTACACACAATAATGTGTGTTCTCACATGAGGATAAATAAATCTAACAAGTACTCCCACTAGAAGCAAACCCAAGTATCAAATAACAAAGCAAGCTCAATATATATATGTCATAACATCTGGAAGCCCAAATATACCAAATAAGATACATCCAAGAGCATGTTAATAGCATAAGCATCTAGGCATGTAAATAAGATATCCCTAAACCGTGCAACATCTACCACCAATATGGATTTAAAAGAGTTTAAAATCAAAGCTCAAGGCTCAAAGGAGAGCATATCCATACATGACTAGGAGTGTCAAGTATATATATGATCAAAGAGCGTTTCCGCATGACATATAAGTATAGATTTCACTAGTATTCAAAGCAATGTTTATTGACCGCTGTTTATGAAAGCAAAGATCCTTCCAATGGCTAAGAAAAATTAGATCTAATCAATCCGTAGAGCATCCCCAAGAATCAATACATCATCCTAGCATTAAAAATTCAATGAATAAGCATCAATGGAGCATAAACATTCAAATGCTTCTTATCTCAAACTATGAACCGTAGGTCTATCCACAAATGACAATCAATGGCTAATAATCTCTTCCTCGAGTGATACCCAAGTTAGAGTCAAAAGTGCTAGAAAGTCCCCAATAGATGAGCAAAAACTAGGAGTGCTAGAGCCAATTGCTTGAGGGGAACCAAGCAGTGCAAACCCCTAAAAATGGGCCACAAATTGTGGCCTACTAACTTGGGGCTTCTCATGTTTTCCTTGACCCTCCAAGGTCACTAGGCATTGATCAAGGGTTGTTGTGAAGCTAAGGAAGAAGCTAGAGAAGTAGGGAGATTATACTTTTCTTAGATGATTGAAGGTATGGCTACAATGGAAGCTAGTGTTGAAAATCTCTTTCTTGAGCTGAAGTGGAATGGTTGAAGCTCCTCAAATGTGTGCTCTAATATGAGTTAAAAGAGTGAGCAAGATGAGAGAGAGAAGATCAAAAGTGGAAGCAAGAGAAATGGCTATAGAGGTTTGAACTCAAGAGACAAAAGACCAGTGTGTGGGAACTTTGATAGTCAGAATGTGTGACCTGCCTACCCTTTATTATTATATTGTTGTAAAGAATAAGGAATAACGATGATAGTGATGATGGGTGGTCAACATATGCATTGTACAGGTGTGCACGCATTGAATACATATTAAATATAGGAGGCTAGGCACATACAATATTTAACACCCAACAAATGGTTTCTTTTGGGTCCAAAAGGTGAGTTTATAGACCTTTTCTAATCAAATCTGTTGAAGTGTAGGAATAGTAGAGCTTTAGAGTTTGGATCATTGGTAAGAGTAGAAGAGTCAAGCTTCACATGGTGGAGCTAGGCATCCTTAATATGAGTGAATAAACCTTGCCACAAAAGTAGGGATTGAGAAAATAATATCTACATAACCCATAACTAGCAAGTCAAAATGCCACATATTTTGAAAAGGAAGCATCCACAATCTATTCAATCATAATTTACAATAAAGAGCATAGCTACTCATTAACATTATGAGAATGATCTGCACATTATCGAAAGGATTAAAAAAGCAACAAATGAATAAAGTGAACATTAGATTGTTGAGATTTCAAATTTGTATTGATCTATACTTGTACAAAAATTGCCAAATCATGCATAGATTATACAAGTTAGATCAAACCATCATCAAATTGATAAATGCTGAATACAATACATAGGATCGATGTAATAAATTAATCACAACTTTGAAAAAATACACAAATACCAAAAACATGGTACAAAGGCATTTTTATTATCTGCAAACTAGCCAATAACATGGAACGGTAAGCATCGATAGGTATTAATGGGTTAAAAGTGTTAGAAAACCACCTTGATTGTTATCCCCTTTCCACCACCTGAATGGAATATGGTTTGAGGTAGAAGACATGGTGTTATCCAAAGCATATGCAACAATGGAACGTCTATTTATGGAGAGCAAAGCCCAAGGTTGAAATATGCATGGCTATCTATGCATCAATGACTTCCAAAGACTTAGCTCCACTTGAAATGTTTAGATATTCAATCATAAGAATTGTCTCATTAGTCTTGAATCATATTTTTTTAATGAAATTTTCAACTATAGTAGACTCTCTTGAATCACTTTCTACAATTAAAAAACTTAGATATCAAGTTCCACTTTTGGACAACTCGAATACTTCTGTGGAATCAAAGTAATTTGGTTAGAAGAGATGATCATGCTCCACCATCATTAGTATATATCACATTACCCATAATTTTGGGTTGTCTAACCTCCTCTACCCCTTTACTTTTGGATTTATCATTAGTATATATCACATTACCCATAATTTTGGGTTTATCAATTGTCTAACCTCCTCTACCCCTCTATTTGCTTCACCCAAGCTTGAGCAATGTTGTTCTACTCCACCCATCAAAGTGGGGCCTTATGTCCAACTCCTTGGCCACACTCATTGCCTTAGAACAAGGATTAGACCCAACTTGTGCTATATACATCATTGAAACTAGCCTCCAGATACCCAAAGGGTAGTAAACCACATTTAAGAAAACACTTAGTTAAACACAACAATGAATTTCAACAACTTAGTTCTACACACAACTAGAGGTAGAATGCTCCTACACCAAAAGGGGTACTTATTGTTCCCAAAGCCTAATGCTCCCTTTAACATTTCTTAGATTACTAAGAATACTCCAAGTTATAAATAGCTAGATTTCCAAAAGTTTCTTGCAATACAATTGATGCTGCATAGGTGCTCAACAACTTTGTCATGTTCATTGTTGGTCTCAAACCAATTCAAATTTCCACTTGAAAACTTCAACCTCCAAAACCCTAGAATTGATAACCAACATATTTAAGCTCAAATTCACAAAGAATTTTACAAAATGTCATATACATTTCTCAAGAATCTTTACACTATTCATCTCACAAACAAAGGAATTTCTTTTAGAGGAAGCAATGGTGGTATCAAAGTCAATGGAATGAGAGAGCACGGGAATCACACACACGCACGCGCGCAGACAGAGCAAGGCATGGAGGTTTTTTGGTTGGCATGCAATTCTCCATGGTTTTTGTCCATATGAATCTTAACAAGATGAATCTACATGTCCTCAAGCACCTCGCTAATGAAGTGATACTTCACCCCAACATGCTTTGTCTTTGCATGAAAGATGGGATTCCACACTCTGACTATCATAATGCAAAATGGGCACCTCTACCACAATTCCTACACCTCCTACTAAATGAGTAAACTATATATCTTCCTTGTACTCCTCAAAGGTTGCAACATATTTGGATTCGATGGTAGACACGACCATGCATGGCTAAAAATCAAGAGATCCATGAGATTGCAGCCCCTGTGAATGCAAAAACAAAAATTGTTGTAGAATTCTTAGAGTCTATATTCCCTACAAAATTAATATCTACTTACCTTAGAAGAGATGCATGCTTCCTTGCAAAGCAAATGCACATTGCTCTAGTGCCATTTAAGTAACTCATGATGTTCTTCACTACTTTCCAATGCTTCTTGCCAAGATTTTCCATAAAACTAGTAACCACTCCCAATGCATAAACAATGTCTAGAAATGTAGCTACCATAACATACATCAAGCTACCAACCATAGATGCATAGGGTATCTTGGACATTTCAAGATTTTTCTCATTTAACTTAGGGTTGTTGTCCTCCTGTCTAAGTTTCATATATGGAGATAATGGAACACCAATAGCCTTCATTCTCTCCATATTGAAACACTAAAGTACATTGCCAAGGTACTCCTTTTGAAACACTAATAACCTTTCTCCTCTCCATATTGAAAGACTCTAGTATGTTTTCAATGTACTTTTGAGATAGAAAGAGAACCTTCTTATGTCTATCTCTTATAATCCTCGTGCCAAAAATATGAATTGAATTCCCCGAGCCCTTCACGTCAAAGATTGCATGCCATCAAGAAGAACATCATCATATTTCCTTCCTGCATACTCTACTTGAGTAGTGGGGACTTGATTGTCCACAACCTTATTTTGTGTGCCTATGGCTGCCTGACATTTAGGAACTGCCTAACTGCAATGATTTGCCTTCAAGAACCTCATGTTGATTTTGTCAAATTTTCAAGAGCAACTTTTCTTTGAACTCAAGTATCAAATCCAAAATTTGATCTAAGGTTAACTGCAAAGAGCATCTTGCTAGTGCCTGAAAAAACTCTTTTGAACCTCCTTCATGAAACCTTCCTAAAGTTCTATCTTCAAGTTGATCCTCCTTATCAAGATTCAGGGTACCTTGCCACTCTTGATCATCAAGCTTGATCTTAGAATGGCATATACGCCACATTATTTTTCTTTTTTTCCTTTGAAAAGTAATCCTCTCTTCCTCTTGGAACTATACAAAACCCCTTCATTATAACATCAAACTCCTACCTCATCACTTTCATTAGTCTAAAGAAAATATTTGCCCTTATTGTACACATACCCTTATCAAGATTAGTCAACAATTATTCAGCATCCCTAAATCTATCAAGGTGAATATCTACCTCTAAATCATCCTTATTCTGAAGATGACTTACCTTTTTTATGCTTTTCTTCTACTTTCATTTTCTCATATTTTCTTATACATGTTCAACTAGTCCCATTCTCTTATTGGCATGAGATCACCTTTAGTGTCCTCATTAACAATCAAATTCACAATACCCTTCCCTTTGTCCTCCAATGTCAAACTACAATAATTTATAGCTTTCTTTATTTCCACTAAGTAGAGGGTACATGTGCCTTGAATCCTAGATGGTTTATAATGCAAACTACGATGACCTCATCTTTCTAGAGCATACTTTTCTTTTCCAATTGGCTTTAGGTGTGTTCACACTAGCTAAGATTAATTTCCAACGTTGCATTTCTTTCTTAATGTGGCTAGTGGGGTGGGCACTCTACATGTATTATGGGCATCCTATTGTTTATTTTTTCCAACATTATTTTATTGATTTTATGCTAGCCGGCCAGCACATTTTGGGCCCCCTAGAGCAAGTCAACTAGATTTGGTGGTTCTAGGCCATTTATAGTCCTCCCCCACACTTGGCTTGTCATTCATATGTTCTTCCTTTGTAGGTTTCAACACACTCTGATGTGCAAGGACCCTTCTCCGTCTTTCAATGTTGCCATCCATCATTCACCTAATCCAATGCCCTTGTTGGCACCTTGGGCTATGTGGTGCAAGGATTGATTGATGCTCTTTCATATTCAACTTTCATTCAATTCAATGCAGACTTTCTCCTTCATCTCTTCTTTCATTACAATCTCTCTCTTCCCTTCCCTCTCCATGTTCGTGTCTCTTCCATCACACACTTTCACAAGAAAGCCAAAGTGAGAACTCGAAGGTTCTACAAAGAGAATACCATACTTAGCTTACTATATGGAGCAAATCTATTACAAACAGTGCACATTTTCTAGATTGTTTAGACCTTCTAGGAGGTGTACAAGGCAATTACAACTTTCTTTGTAGGGTATAGCTGATTTTCCCTCCATTCAAGCATCCCAACACCAAAACGCAAGTTTTCTAATGTGTTTGCAAGTTCTCATAGATGGAACACTACTTATTTGATGCTTTTGACAATTCCAAAGAGGAGCTTCTTCCTTGTTCTCCTAATAGGCAATCATCTCAGTTAGCTCATTGCGAAGAATGGTGTCCAAATCCACATTCAGAGCCAGCATCTCACTCTATTAGAGCAAGAAGATCAGAATAGCTTCTCCCCCTTGTTTCTCTCCATATTTGCCATAGGGCTCGTACCTCTACCTTTCACATAGTCATGATGGGTCGTTTTGTTCAAGTGCCTATGCTCCCTTCCTTAACAAAAGAATATCAACTTGATATATCAAACTACTCCCTATTTCCTATCAAGTAGGATCCCTGCATTGGTTCTACAATGGACCAAGTCACTCTATGGGATAACTTCAACCCTAAAGCCTAATCTTTCCTTTTCATGAGCTTACAATATTCTATCCATGTATGCAGATTTCATACCGTAGCCAAAGTGTGAACAAAGTTAGCCTCTCTCTACCATCAAAAGACCTTTGCCCATCGCACCACTCTAGAGAAGAAATTTCGAATGCTCTTACTTGATTATTCCTTTTCTATATGGGAGCACATCAATCGAATGAAGGACAAGTGGGATGAGCTTGCATCCCTAGGTCAAACATTATCTTCAAAGGATATGGCAATAATCCTTCTTACTCATTCACCATCTCCCAAGTATGATGTTTTCTACACCAAACCATTGACCTCCAAGGTCTAGAAAACCATTCTTTGGGATGAGTTAACATCACTTATTTTGGAGTATGAAGCGTGCCTTAAAGGAGATTAGAGTCGATGGATCTGGCTCTATGTAATCCTTTATTGCAGGTTTAGGAGGGGACAACAAGGACAAGAAAGCCAAGAACAAGAAGAGAAGCAAGTTCACCATTTGGAGTCTTTCTCAAGCTCTAACACATATTCAAAGAAGCCTAAATGCCCACATTATGGAAAGGGTACCCATCCCAAGGAGAAGTGTTGACAGAAATACACTCACCTTCATCCGAGAGTAAAGGATGCAAATTAATCATCTGAGCTCTCTACTTTACCAATGGCTACCCATGAGTATGTGTTCCTTCATATCCATGTGAGGGAGGAGCCTTCTTTAGCGGACTACCTCAACTTTAGAGAGGCCTTGGCTTATTGACAACATTGCTTCGAGCCATACGATTCCTTAAGGAGATTTATTACAAGATCTTCATCCATCATAGGGTATAGTCAATATTGGTGGCATCTCATAGGTGTCTATTATTGGCATTGGCACTTTGTCATTATTTCCTAATTGTCTGTTGAGCTCTATTTCAAAAGTCCTATATGTTCCAAACTTGGGCTTTCCACTCCTTTGTGTTCATGGCCTTCCTAGACTCGATACCCGAATTGTCTTCACCAAGTAGGCCGTCTTTGTTGACAATTCTTTGAGGCAATCTTCCATAGCCACACCTATTTCCGATTGTGCACTCTCTATCCCACAAGCATCCCATCCCCCACCATCCCTCTAGTGGTTCCCTCATACCTATCCCTTTCAAATGGGGACATTACCAGTGATGCCGGTGTGGATTCCCTAGCCCCTTATGTTTCAAAGGAGAATTCCAAGGATCATGAGGAGCTTTTTCAACTATAAACATCATTAGCATTGGTACTTCTTCTGACATCCTTAGATCCATTTCAACCTTCAAACATATCCAGAATCTAAGAGGAGGTGTTAGTAATCATACATATCATGCATAATTATCTCCTACTTATGATCTTCAACCTAAGTCACACAAGGATATTAGAAGCTCTAACGTTCAACCTGTTATCATGAGCTTTGATGACGAAGAAGGTAACTCTTTCTAGAGTATACATCTCTTTTCCAATCAATTCTAAGTATGCTCACATTGCCTAAAGTTTATTTCTAGCCCTCCATTTCTTTTTCAATTACTAATGGGATGAACAACTTGCATTTATTACAGAGGGTCTATTGTTTATTCTCACCAATATTATTGTATTCCTTTTATGTTAAGTGGCTACCTTATTTTGGGCTTCCTAGAGTAGGTTGATTCGATTTGGCTATTCTTAGCTATATATACTCCTCTACACATGGCTAGTCATTCACAGGTTCTTCCTTAGCAAATTTTAACACACTAGGGTGTATAGGGACTCTTCTTTGTCATTCAGGTTACCATTCATCATCAGCCTACTCCAATGCCCTCACTAATGCCTTGGTTACACGTAGGGAGGTACTAATCAATCCTCTTCTATATTCAACTCTCATTCAATCCATTGCAAATTTTCTCCTTCCATACTTTTTTTTCATTACAATATCTCACTTCACTTCTCTCCATGTTCATGTTTCTCTTCTATTACGTACTCTCACAAATACCACCTCTACTATTTATATATCTATGTGCAAGCCAAAAAACATTGACTCTTTCTCCTTAGCAAAGAGTTTATAGTACCTTAATACATCAAAGACCTTCCTCATATGTGATAAGTGATTCTCCAATAACTTGTAACTCACTATGTCATCGAAGAATACTAGAATAAACGTAATCAAGGAATGCTACAAAATGTTGTTCATCAAACTCTAGGATGTGGTTAGGATATTGGTTAGCCCAAATGGCATTACCAAGAAATGGTATAACCCACAATTAATCCTAAAAGTTATTTTAACCTCATAACCCTCTCGCATGCAGATCTAATGGTATCTTGATCTCAAGTCAATCTTCGTAAATAACTTAGTCCCCTTGAGCTCATCAAGTAAACCATCTACTCTAGGACTTGGGTGCTTCTTCTTCACTACAATCTCATTTAGATCCCTATAGTCTATACACATCCTAAAGGATCCATCTTTCTTCTTTACTAACAAGACCGATGAAGCATACAATAAAGAACTAAGCTCAATGACACCCATCTCTAGAAGCTCCTTGATTTACTTGGCCACTTTTTCATGCTCACATTTAAAAAATTTGTAGCTTATTGTCTGGCGTGAATAAGATAATCCACTACTCTATTGGGAGGTAATAATGTAGGGATTTGATGAGGAGAAAGAGTGATCTCTCTGAGCAAGAAAGATTCTTGTATGTCCACTATGAAAGCTCTACAAAATCTTGAAGGGGATAGAGAGGAGAAAAGGCAGAACAAAGCCTTGTTAAAGCTTAATGAAGGCCAACATGATGAATATCAATGTGGCGACTACAATCGATCCATCACATTGTCCCATCTTTTTTTTTTAAGTCTCTTATGTACGATGAAGTTCTTGGCCTTCCTACTATATAAAGTTATTAATATGAAATTATGATACAAAGATCCAAATGCGTGTAGAATGGTAGCTTCAAGGGGTCCCTCTAATATTTATGGAGATGATAATCAAGATCTTCACATAAACACACGAGCATTTTGACAACAAGGCAACAATGCCATATGGCATTACACGATCTACATCACCCTATCAATGGGCACCTACACAAGTCATTTGTTAGGTCATCCCCAATGCAAATATTGAAGTCTATGCTTGTACAAGTAGAGCATGTGTTGTACTAGTAAAGCCCTAAGAGAAACCTATACATGTCTACTATCTTGTCCTATGTACCAAGCAATTGCCCAAGGCCAAGTTAAATCTTGGCATTTGCAAAGGTTCTACGTAGCTTTCAAGGGTAACACTACATGGAATCTTTTATCATTGAAATTTTTGAAACATAGTTATCATTCTTCAACCATGAAAATATATATTATGTGACATAATTAGACAAGAGTTTTAATGCACTTTAAATGGCTAACTTTCATACCTAGGACCTCTTCACCACTTTGGGTTGATCACAAACTTCAAAATTATTTCATCTCATATTTCATATACCAAATGAACTCGTGTCATACTTCACAAGAGTAGAATTTTTACAAATCAAGTTCTTTTGGGTTGTGGATCATCTAACATTGTTGAATTTGGACCAACTCTAACTTTAGAACTATTAAACAAAACGTATCATGTGAACATTCTTCACCTTACAAGTGTGATAAGGGGCATTTTTGCATTAGACACAAAATGCAATAGTACATATTTAGATGTCCTCTTTGATCACATAAATCAAATTGCAAAAATCAACCCCCAAAAAAAAAAACAAATAAACAAACAAAAGAACACTCTTCCAAGACTCCACATGTTTCTATGACATGCAAAGCAACAAAATGAAGTCTACTCAATGTAAAAGGGTTAATAAACTAGCAATCCTAAAAGCAAAGCGTACCCAACCCAATTTGGTAACACTTTTGCACAAAAGACGTATCTTTTTTAAACATTTAATATGAGCCAAATAATTGAGTCATGTAAATTTGTTTACATTCTGGACTTTGTAAGACTTCAAAAGCATCCTTGAACATCACTCTATTGGCTCCTCATTCACTCTTTTCTGCCTTCATTTATAACTATCTCTACTTGATAAAATTATCAAAACACCCCAAATTATTTTATCTGAGATAATATGATGTATACATTCTAACTATTTTAAAAATATCATATAGCTCATTTGGATTAAAAAGATCCAAGGCGGACATTTAAATGTCACTCCATTGGCTCCTATACCCTACATAACCATGATTTTGGCACCAACAATACACTCAAACAAAGAAAACCATCTGATCACGGGAACAAAGCTTGCCATCCATCTTGCTCTCAGTTACCAAACACTGATGGGAAAACTTGACCAGGCAGCTTTGAGCAAATAATTCAGAGCTCTATAGCACTTACCAACATGTAGATGAGATGCATGGCATGATGGAGTGACTGAATTCTTAGCCTTGGCAGTTACTCATCTGCTACAGCAAGCTCAAGTGCATAATCATCCCGTTCCTGATAGACAGCAAAGACAAAATAAATTGTGTATGCACAGAATAATGAGCCATCTTCTGGTTATTGAGAACTTAAAATCAAGCATCAAAAGAATGTTTGAAAACTGAACCATAAGAGGGAACTTTGAGACTAATAACAGCCATGTCATAGCAATTACGACTTTTTATGTCAAGAATCTGTCATTCAGGCTAAAACTAAGTTCTATGGATGCTGGTTAGTTGAGATCCTGACCAGATCAGCCAGGCTATGGATCACCTGCAGAAGCTTAGTCAATCATAAAGCGAGAGAAAATCCCAGAAAGTGTAAGCTATGAGAGACATACATGCCACAATATAAGACAGACATGGGAAACATATGCAGATGTCCAGTATCATTGCCTCTTGGACATTTAAGTACACATCCTGGGCTACAAAGTTTACAGATACATGTGCTTATTTCTTGATGAAGATACACCACAAAGCTCAACCCATGTTTGATGTTTATGACACAGGGCTGTCCACATATGAAGGATGAAGTGTGGACAGATTAGAAGTCAACAAATGATACCTCAAAGGCTCCATGCCCATTGCTCACAAATCAAAGCCTTCCAAACAGCAGTTGCCCAGCTGGAGGCCTTGCTGATCACCACATAGAAACAAAGCATGGAAGTAACGGTCCTCAAAGGATGAAGTCAGCTCTCCTGATGGATCACAGAAGATCTAGTTATCTGATACCAGTCTCAATCTCAAGTAATCGATTAGGGACCTTATGGAGTAGATGCTTAGGGAGGTAAATCGAGGATCTATGAATCCACTCTGAATAGAAGGTGCAGAATCATAGGCTACAGGCAGAGATACATTTTCCTTGGGAGGGTCAGCAGGATACATTTTCTTTAGGAGGGTCAGCAGTTTAATCAACATGCTAACATGATTGAGCTCAAAATCTGCCACAGACCATCTCGAGGGTTCTGCCTCTGTCACCATGAAACATTCATTTGAAGGTTTTTCTGTCACCATCAAACGTCCTTTTGGAGGTTCAAGTATAAGTGTGGCCTTATCCACACTGAGCAATTTTCCAAGAGTATTGGATTGCTTTGCAATAGCAGTACCCTTAAGGTGAGAACCAAAATGAATGGTAGCACTTTGGCTGTACTCCCCCCTAATTGGCTGATCTGTGCCACAACCTCAGCTTTGTATGTAAAAAGTGCATTTACTGAAGCCAGTGAGATTGAGGCTTTTTTGTTCGGCATATCATTCTGCTTGATTATATAACACCCAGGGAAAAAAAGCTAACTTGATTTTTCAAGTCATGATAATGAATAAAGCAGATGTACTTTAGGTAGGGCCAAAACACATGGAACTAGGCAGATCTACCACATTGAAACACCTGGCATGGAGACGGACAAAATGCTCTAGAGCAGCTTCTTTGTCGTCAATATTTTTGTCATGCTGAAGCTGCTACAATTGCTCAGGATTTTGAGGCTTGTTGGACACAAAAAACCCTCTTAATAATTAATGTATCTTTCGTTTCGAAATAATGCCTTGATATTTATCCTTGTTCTTGATATGTTAGCACCAGAAACCAGTGGAAAAAGCAGCCTCTATGAAAGACCATGAGTTGCCCTCTAGAGGTAAAAAAAAATTTAGTTATAAATTCTGCTTCGTGTGATCATTCACTTGTGCGTAGGCTTAAATTGGTTGTGTAATGAGTTGTCAAAAATGAGCTGATTCTACAAAACATATGTATCCAAAACAAAACAGGATCTTTCCCACATGATTGGACTATAATGTTGTTCAATAAAGCAAAAGAATCAGGCCTGCCACTTACACCCACCAGAAGTCTAAAGCCAGCACTAAGCGGAGAAAAAATACACAAATAGGAAAATTACAATATTGACCAAAATGGTAAAGTCAAAGTGTGTGCAATCTGCAAAACATATAGTTCTGAAAACATAGGAGACCTGAAATGTAGCCTTCAGTTCAAAATAAAGCTAGAGAAGTCTCGAGCCATTATGTGCAGAACTATGTTACTCAATGGTTGGCCATGCAACCAAGGCAATTTTGACGAAGGGTTCCCTGCAAGCAAAGCGACAAGGTTGTAATGGAGCCAAACGACTGGCATCATCAAAGGTTAAGCAGGGCTCTCTGGAGGCCAGGTTGTTTCTGCCAAGGCAATTAAAGTCTTGAGGTAACACTTCAGAAGCAGATGGTAGTAGATCCAGACTCAGATGTCTCTGAGATGGTCTCACTCATGACGAATAGTTTCATGGCATATGTGGTGGCATTGTCACTTCTTCTCGGTATGCTGCTCCATCTCTGGTGACCAATTCTGGCTTGCCCAGTAGGGCATTGCAATCATCTTAGCCACACATTGATCAATGGCCTGCACACCTGTTCTCCTATCATATAGTACATTCAGTATGTCATGTACCACAATGTTTTGCACTGAGCCGTCCAAGAATCTCAGGCAGTTATATCATGTACCTCAATATTTGCACCAAAGTCAAAGACTTTCATGCAGTTAAAAGTTGATTGTTCTACCACTACTGGTTTGCCAGGCAATCCTTGTAAGCATCTCAGCCACAAGTCACAGCTTTTTATCCAGCTTAATATTCTTGGTTTATCCACAGTATCTTGAATCAACAGATTTACAAAGTTATGGAACAGAGCCAAAGACATTTAGCTGGCATATACACCTAGTGAGAACTAAGAGTATTGAATAGAATATCTCCCATGTCAAATGTTAGGATGTTTTCATTCATAGAATTTACCTTTTTCTAAAGCGAAAAGACTGCAGTAAAATATTGACACGAGAATGAAAGTCTGTACTTACCACTGGACCACCGGCAAAGTATTGTCCAAATTGGAGCCAGTAAACCTGCAGAAATGACAATTCTCATTTCTTTGAACCACATTGTTGTAGAACCATTTCCAAATAGCAGAGGCTTACCTCATCCTCATCTTGTGTCTCTACTTCAAGGTCTGATAGTGGATAGCCAACACAAAGAAGTGCATATCCCTAAAGCATAGCAGAAAAACACTGAGATAACAGATTCTGCATGACCTTGAGGACAAACATGCCAAAACATACTCTATATTAAACTGCAGACACAGAAATGGTATATATCTACAGTAGATCAATCAACATCTTGAGCATGAACTATTACAAGACATTTCCAGACAGCATTTATGCAGTCACATAACTCAAATGAGCATAGGCACACCCTCCAAGCAGAAAATCGTTTTCAAAGCAGGTCAGATCAGCAGCAGCAAGCAGTGTCCAGCCACCTTCAAAGGCAACTGGATTCACAGCTGGTTGCATCATTGTGTTAGTGGTATGAGGAAGATTTTGATGTACTAATAATGTGAAATCAGCCAGAAACTGGGACCAGCGTCCTATCATACTTCAGCTTCCTCAACTAAACATTAAGGTTTGAGGTCTCCTTGAGATAAACAAACCTTACATGAGCATGAACTGGCTATATCTTGTAGCCAAATGTTCAGTACTATTATATGCAAACCATCAATTAGATTACTGGCAAGAGATGCATGCTCCTACCAGGACCCAAACTGCATAATGGTCTCAATTAGTACAATGCAATCCTACTACAAAATCAAGAATTTGCAAAAGATATAAAACATGTGCTGGCCTTTGCAGCAGAGTAGGATGAAGATTGACATCGGGCATAAAGTAGGAGGAGAGCTGTGAAACATATGGCTGGGTGTGTAAAGAAATAACATAAATGAATGCATACCACAAATCATAAACTCAACAAAACATAGTTAAGGTTAGGATAACTCAAAGACAATGAACACAGTGAAGATCTGAATGAATGAATAAATATAATACAATGCTCGTGCAACAAACAAACTGTGCAAGGAATGAAAACTGTACCCCGAACTCTCATGTCTCGAGGACCGAGGGAGAGGTAATGAGGTGAAGAGTGTGTCATACTCCTAACGGATCCTGAAACGCAGCAAGGCGGCCTCCAAATGTCAAACAGCAGCAAATGCACCAAACAGTGATGTCAGCACAGAGAAAGAAATCTGCAAAACGCAACCTCCAGGGAGTGCAGGACTGCCAAGCAGCAGCAGCAAAATGCAGCACTCAGAAGAGTGGCAACAGCCTCGCAGTAGCTGCTCTGCAGCAAACGCAGCCTCCAAACGGTCGTGGACAGCAAGGCAGCAGTTGGCTGCAGCAAACACAGCAGTAGGAGGAGTTAGCTTGGCTGTTCGCAACAATTGGAGGGTGTAGACCCTGTGGAGAAGGATGGAAACAAGCACTAGATAGGTGTAGTCAATGTCACACAGCTTCGGCTAAGATGTCCTATGCGATTGGGGTGATGGACAGCAAAGCTACATAGCCTAAACCTGCAAAAATGAGATTGGCCCTGAATGGAGGGCAACGTACTTATTTATAGAAAGTTTCAGGACCTCAAACCTCTCCCCGTCTTAACGTTCTCAAACCGCTTCTTATTTTAGAGTTTGTTATTAATGAAGTATTTTTTGGGCTATTCAAGAGGCTAATTCAGCAGGTAATGCATATTTTAGCTCAACACCCCCTACCCAAAGAACTGAGCTGGAAAGGAAAGCCAACCCGAAGTGTTGTGTGCTTTTGTTTTTATCCCAAGGCATCCCACCCCAAAGCAGCCATGGCATCAGACAAAGGGTGCACATCAGCTGCCCAATGGCCTACCAAGACTACAGAGGCAATGGTTATCTTACCACGCAAGTCCAAGTGGTCACTCCACACAAGCCATGACATCAGATAAAGGGTGCACATCAACTACCCAGTGGCCTACCAAGTCCTCCAAAGGTGGATGGAACCACAATGGACTTTTTTTTTCAAGTGTTTGTTGAAAAAAATATGGGTTGCGGGCAATTAAGCAACTTACACGAGACTAATGGTCAAACCCAAGACCTTCATAAAATAAGCAAGCTATCCCTACCACTATTAGGTGTCAATGATGAAGGAATAGACTAAGGGTATGTGAAGCAAATATGGAGGGTATGTGGAGAGGCAAAAAAGTGTGCAAAAAGCAAGCTAGACAAGCTAAGAAAGCAAGGAAGACTGCCTCAAAGACTACCATGTGCAACGACACAAATATGGTGAATCCAAAGTTAACCACTCAAAAGAGCGAAAAGAGATAAATGCACACAAATGCATGTTTACAAGAATTGTATGTCAATGCACTGGAGTTATGCAAGAGGCAATGCAAGTGTAAATCATGCGAAATGTGAAATGCTATGCAACGGTGCCACTTGGACAATGCTCTCACAAGGAAATTGTTCACTTATCCAAGAGTCCTTTTACAATCATATCCTAATGGTGCAAATGAAGATACAAAGTACTATATACATCATGTCTGAAAAGAAATTGTAAACAATATCCCGTCACCACCAAGAGAAGAAAGTCACCCCTTCTCAAACAGAAAGGGAAAGTTGGAGGGAATCATCCTCCCTGCTGACAATTTGAAGAAGCAGGGAAGCATATACCCAAGCCAGTCTTGGGTAGCAAATACTAAAGCACCGGCCGATTAACCACCTTGGTCAATATATCTAAAAAGTTACCTAATGAAGGCACAAACTCTAGGTGGATAGTACTTTACTCAACCACCTCTCTGTTGAAGTGGAAGTGGACTCCCATATGCCGCGTCCAAGGTGTAATGATCGGATTGCCCGCAAGGGCAATGGCACTCTAGTTGTCACAGTAGACAATGATAGCAAAGTTTCAGTAAGCTCCTGAAGTAGATAGCCTCCATAGTACTACCAAAGAGAGCCTTAACTATGGAAGTCACCAATGTCTCTTACTCACAGCTAGCCCAAGAGATGAGTACCATCCCCAAGCTAAAGAGCTAGCTACCATGAAAACACCACTGTCAAAATCTCCTGCCTAGTCAAAGTCAGTGTACCTGTAACCAGCCTTGCTCCTCGAATAGGGTGGTAAATAACCTAATTAAGCATTATTTACAGCAATTAACAAATTCACAAAACTGAAATGCACACTTTACCATATAATCCTGGATATTGGACACCCTATTGAATCCAAAAATGGTGCACCTTTCGGTATTTATTTAACTTGATTGAAGAACAAGTTGATGAACAATGGGATTCTTCCAATCCCTTTCAGTATTCCACTGCCCCTTGCTGTCCAAAATGTAAAATATTACACGGCGCAACGAACAGAATCTGAGAAAGAGATAGAGAGTACACAACAGATAAGAGGAGAATCAGTAAATTCTTTATCTTCAAACAACTGATACAAAGATGGCTCTGTCCACCCGTGCGCTTCCACTGTGTGAAGGTTAGATGGCGATCTAGACAGAAGATAGGTGAAGAGCTTAAGGCTAGCTGGAACAACAACTCTGACTGGGTGAAAGATGTCCTCATCTAATATACAAGTCAGGACTCAACCAATGTCCGGGCTCACATTTGGCTTCTCCTCATAATGGGGGCCTTACAACTTTGAGCACCATGGATCATTGATAGCACCTAATGAGGGTGGGACATTGATCATATCTAACACAAAATAACCAACAAGTCTTCAATCTAATTTGACCCTTGATTCGGATAATCAATTGGCCTTCATCCGCTTTGATGGAGATGGAAAATGCCCCAAATTCAATGATTTTCTGGTCCCTCCTCTTAAATAGGCTAAAAACAACTTCAGCCCTACCGAATCCAAGTCTTGGAGCTTCCAATTTCTAGTATGCTTCCCGAGGCTATTGCTAAACCCTAATTTTTGCTATAGATTAGAGTTTACAACAGAGAAATCTGAAATTTCTTAACCTCTGGTGATCTTAATGCTGTAATCTTCAGAGCAAGGCTATAGAAAGGCTGGGAGATGAGAGAGAATGCTCAGGAGAAAGAAAATTCAAACTTTCTACGCGAAGAGCTAAAGAAAATCTATCATTTACTATTGCTACCCTGTCTCAACAGCTTGTAGATGCAAAGAACTGAAGAAAATAAGTCATTTACTATAGTTGCCCTGTCTCGACAGCTTAAAGATGTTGTCATCTGCTATTGATTGGTCTTCTCCTACCCTTGGCTTATTGAAAAGGTCCTCCAATGGCTGCAAATCAAACCAGTAGCATCTCCTTCCTCTCTCTTGCAGGCTGAATACACTAAAAATGCCTCTCTCCAACTTCTAAAGATGTTTTCCAGACTTATATAGGCATTTTTTACAAGTGGCAGTCTTTCCAAATGGTTTTTCCAGCATTATCCATAATTAAATACTAATTTACAGTCTTTAATTACTGAAAATTAATCTAATAATTATTTCGGTGCCCTTAAAAAAAATTGGCTAGCCAATAATTAAATTGACTAGGCAACTTCCATTCCCGAGTGTCACTGCATCATCTTTGACCATTAGATTGACATTAGATACCATTAAACGACAGTTCCCTAGTACACTAACTAACAGTAATGGCCAAATGAATGACCTAGGCCAACAACTGGCACCAAATACCACCAACTATCTATGCGGCATAACTAATAGCAACTTTTGCCTTTGACATCTCGTGATTTCCTCAAGTTCCGAGCTCGTAATTACTCTAACCCCAATTATATTTCACATGTGCAACAATTACTTAACCATGTGATTAAAAATTAATCTGCATATTAAGTGAGGTTTCGAAAATACATGTCCTCATGACAGTACCCTTGCAAACATAAACTAGAACCATAAGTCAATCCATAAGAATAGGTACACCGCAAAAATCTCAAAAGACAAAGACATGAAATCTAATGTGATAGCCTAGGTGCAATGAAATACTGACTAAGCAAACTAACTCAGTAAACTAAATCTGGCCTAGTGTCAATCAACCAAAGAAGTTTCCCTACCAAAGACCTACAGGTATGCTCGGCAAAGTGCTAACCTAGAATACCGTTAGAAAGATGGACAATGGTATCGAGACGCATGGCCACATGCCATGTTTGATCCCATGCAATACCGGTCCACTAATTGAAGAGCATAGTTCCGCTATGACACAAAAATACTTCCCCTCAATCGAACTACCTCTATCCCCAAAAAGCAAGATAACAAATCAAGGTCTATCATCTCAAAAGTAGCAAAAAGTTTGGCCTTACTTTCTGCTATGGCAATAGAGTCTGAGCCAGTGATAAATAAATTATCAACGTATTGCACGATATAGTTGACCCCCTCTTAAGTGATGTGGACATATAAATTCAAGTCATAAAGGATAGAAGGGAGTGAGCATGGAGTGAAAGCACACAAGCGGAAGTAAAAGCTATAGTGGAAGGAGCAAGAGAGACAGAGAGAAAGAGAAGATGTGGGAACTCCAACAGTCACAATGTATGACTGGCCTTCCCTTTATTTAAATGTCACTGAAACAATAAAGAATTAAGTGATAGTGATAGGCGCCCAACACTTGCAGTGTACAAGTATGCGGATACTATCAATGTAGTAATACATAAGCAACTAGACACAAGCACCTTTATCCCCAATAAGTAGAATAGTATTCATGAGTTCAAAGAAACTCGTCTATCCTTTGGAACCAAGACCACCATGCTTAATTCGTCCCATAAAGAGCTTTCCCCAAGCGAAAGACCTTATCTTTCCTGTCAACAAAAGAAAATCCAGGTGGCTACTCCACATAGACTTCTTTCTCCAAATAACCGTTTAGAATGGCACTTTTGATGTCCATCTAATAGATCGGCCAACCATAGTAAGTGGCGAGCGCAACCAACAAACAAAATGATGTCAACCGCACAATAAGAGCGAAGGTCTCTTCGTAATTAATGCCCTGCTTCTATCAAAACCCTGGCACTACAAGGTGAGCCTTTGTACTTCGCAAAAGTCCCATCAGCCTTTAGCTTAGTCCTAAAAATCCACTTTATTCCAATGACTTTCTTGTGGCTTGAACGATCCACCAAGTCCCAAGTCTCATTTCGGTTAATACTCTCTAGCTTCTTTTCCATAGCCTCTCACCATTGGGATGCTAAAAAGCCTCACGCCAACTATCCAGCCCAAAACACACTATATAATCACCTCTAAACAATGACGCAAATGATACTTGAGATGCAAGCTGGATAGATCTTCTAGGGTCCTCCATAGTGGAATCTGGTGGGAGAGGGAGATTCCCCAAATCCCGCATGGTCTGCTGGTATCAATAAGGCAATGGGTCTCCAAGAGAGAGCTTGGGAGCTAAAGAATTCAAAGGTGGGTTAGAAGTGGGCAATAGACCCACCTTAAAAGACACTATCTCCGAAAAAATTATGTGAGAAAAGGGCTCGGAATCCAGAGCAAAAAACTGCACAATGTCTCTCTTATCAAACACTACATCTCTCTTAATGATCGCATTACTTGTTCGAGGATCGAACAAACGATAGGCTTTCACATCGCACAAGTATCCTACAAAGATCAGGAGATCAGCTTAAGGAGTGAGCTTGCCTATGTTATCATTAGGGATGTGCAACCTATGTTATCATTAGGGATGTGCATGTAGGCACAACTCCCAAAGACTCTAAAGTGGAAAACTACAAGTCAAGAGCCAAAAAATGCCTCATATGAAGTCTGTTGAGGAATAGCCACAGTTGGCAGGCACCAGTTCAGAATGTACACCGAAGTGTTAACAGTCTAGATTCAAAGGCGCTCAAAGAGCTTTATTGCAAATAGTATAGAGCGTGCCATGTTCATGATGGTCCGATTCCAACGCTCTACGACTCCATTCTATGAAGGGGAATAGGTAGAGATAAGCCGGAGTGAAATGCTATGCTCCTATGAAAATCGAAAAACTTGTGGGAAATTAATTCGCCCCCACTGTCACTCCTCATGCATCCTACACGACAACCAATCTAATTATGCACCAGCAGCACCTTACCAAAGAAAAATGTAAAGACATCAAACTTATGCTTGAGAAAGTGCAATCATATATACCTAGAATAATCATCCACAATATAAAAAAAATGCAGTACACCGTTCTGGGCAGCGATGGATGTCAACCCACTAAGATTGACATGAATCGATCTGACAAGCACCTTAACTCTATGTGAAGACTGCCAAGGAAATGGGATATGGTTCAACTTTCTGAGTTAACAAGCTTTACAAATATCCCGCGATAGCTTCACGTATGGAAGGCCATCAACCATCTATCGACGTGACAACTCATAAAGAGAATCGTATCCAACATGTCCTAAGCGAAAATGCCAAAGATGCTCAATGCTCAAAGACTCCCATACAATGGCTAAAGCCTAAAAGCAATGAAACTCAAAGCCCTCAACTTTCGGCTCGGAAAGAAACTATGCCATGTGGTACAAGCCATTAAGTTGTGCCTCACCACAAGAAATCAGTAAACCAATCTAAGAGTCAAGGACCTCGACTGTGGTCGTTGTGAAGAAAACGATTCATCCCAACCGGCAAAGCTGCTAAACGGATAACAAGTTCGCCTCAAGTTGAGGGACATTGTATACACCATCCAGCATTGCGTGATCCCAACCCTGCTCATTAGTGGCAAAGCTGACGCAACCATGAGCCTGAATCTAACCGAGGAGTTGTTTCCAATTTGGACTCTTCTAGCTACAAGGGCTCCAGAGATTAAAATGTCCTCGATAGAGGTTATATGATGAGTAGCTCCAATGTCCATAATCTAAGGAGTAGTTCAAGTACTCCGCTGTGACGAGTGGGCCTCTCCACTCATCTCGTTGTGAGGTAACTCACAAACCAGTCTGCTCCACTGAGAGAGCAATTGTTTCCCACCTCTTGCTCATTCTAAGCCCCACCCTTCCCCACCCTCGACTACTCAGGTTCAAGAGGCTACCTCTGGGAGCTCTTCGGCATCCTAGATACCTCCTTCGCCCGACTGGTGGCACTTCCTTCGTCATCAGACATTTCAGAGTCCGTGATCCCTGAGTTTTTGGATTCCTTGTCTACTTCAGAGGGGGATTCAGAGGGGGATGTTATTTCCTTGCCCTCAGAGGAGGCATCTACTTCTTCGACTTCAGCGGGGACCCCTCCACCTCCCACCTCAGAAGGGGAACCTACTCCACATGAAGTTCTTCACCCATCCTCTACTTTCTTGGGGTGGTTGTCTTCGACCAGTCTCTTCTACTGATACCCACGATCTTCAGGTACCACCTAGATCGGGACCTCGGAGGTTCAATCGCAACTTGGTGATGAGGCCTTTGTATTCCTTCCAACATGGATGCAAGGAGCTAGTAGCTTCTCTCCCGAGGTTGAGTTTCGGGTTCTCCAGTTCACTCTATCTACTGTTATTTACTGCAAGTTCCCTTTCCGATGGAAATCTTGGATCTTAGGGATCCTCTACATCTTCTTCCTCCTCTTCTCTTCTTGTCTTTGTTACTTGGTCAACATGAATCCACCTCCCAAGATCGAGTACAGGCATATCCTTATGGTTCTCACCACCACACAAAGTCCGATATTCCTCCTATACATTGCATGTTTTCATCATCTTTGTACTAGGGCGCTTGGGCAAGTAAACAATTTTCCCACAAGGGACACTGTCCAAGTGGCACCTACTACTTGAGCATTCTTCCACATGTAGCATTGCATCTCCATCTCACTCTTCTCTTGTTCCCCTTTTTGGGCCTGAGAGGGGGTGTTGAGAAACCCTACACCCGCAGTTTGCATTTTTGCGTTTCTGCGTTTTGCGTTTAGGATTTGCAGCCCCAAAAAGGGGCTCCATCCTAGACTAACTGTGCCTATTTACAGACCACTCTCTCATTCATTCCTTACGGCTGATTCATTCAGTTCGTCACCTCTTCTCTCCAGCCTCTCCATTACCCTCACACCCTTTCAAGAGGACATTGCGGTTCGTGGTTCGTGGCTATCTTCATCATCTTCCTTGTGCTACGGCACCCTTGGTCCCTTATATCACATTCACTCCATGATTCGGAACTTCATCATTCCATTCATCACAGTTTCTTCTCTCTTCTCTTCTCTTCTCCATGTCTGCCGAGTTCACTCCATGTTCCTCCCCGCCAATCCTACTATCTCGCTGGTACATCATCTTTTGACACTTCCCCTTCCCAGGAGGTCACCCATTCTAATATTGTTCACGCCACTGTGCGCTTGACCGAAAGTTTCCCATAATTGGACTAGCCATCTAGCCCCCAAAACCTTAAGGTGATGGATGGCCTCCGATCTATCCAATTATGGAAATCTTCCTCTATTTGGCCCGAGATTCAAACCTAGTCTCACCTCATCGTTGTTGTGCCGATAGTGAGCTAGTTTTCTCTAGCAAGTGTGGATTGCATTTCCAACACCCCCCCCTCAAGCCACACCTTGGTTGAGATCCTAGTGCCACCCAAGCTCAATAACCTAAGCTCTCATACCAAGTCACAAACTAGGTGGAGGCCCTTGTACCTCTCCTTCCCAGGAGGTCACCCATCCTAGTATTGTTCATGTGGCTACACGCTTAACCGGAAGTTTTCCATAATTGGACTAGTCATCTAGCCCCCAAAACATTAAGGTGATGGATGACCTCCGGTCTATCCAATTATGGAAATCTTCCTCCATTTGGCCTAGGATTCAAACCTAGTCTCAACCCATCCCCGCTGCACCAATAGTGAGCTAGTTTTGTCTAGCAAGTGTGGATTACATTTCCAACACTCCCTCCTCCACATTGTATCATTATTCATCATCTGACAAGTTCTGCTGGAGACAAGGAGACGGTGCCAATACCTTCATAGCTTGTGACTCACATTAGTTCTGTACTATCTCATATCTTTGTATATGGATTCCATTTCCCAAGCATCTCTTTGCTTTTGAGTTCTTTGTGTAGTGTTCTTTTCTTATTTCCCTTGTCCCTTGTGTTCAGCAGTCTATTACAACAGTTTTCCAAACTTCCATCACTGCATCTACTTCTGACAAATAGACATCAGCCAATGGCAAATCCTAGCAAGCACGGGAATGACGCCTTGCTCATGAAAAGCTAAAAAGGAACGAAGAACCTCTTGAGTGGGCACTTGTGTATCCAAAAGCTCCTCCTCCACGCAAGCAAGGATAGCTCCATGATTATGCTCCACATATTCTTCCACAATGGAATTTGTGAACTCGAGGAATCATTCCCAGTTCAGTTCCTACAAATCCTGTGAAGAAGCAGAAGCAACCTGAGCATACAAGCAAGGCAAAGAATCACCTAGGTCACGGACCTCAAGAGCACAATAAAATCCTCATAAAGATACTTGCTACGTTCGACAAATGGCTGAACATCAAGATCGGGTGAAGCCATCTCATCGATGCAGGTTACCATGTCCTATTCTTCAACTGCATCTCCTGGTCCATAGTAGCCTGATTCAAAACCTTCATGAATGAACAAGGCCGTCAGTTCATTCTCGCCTCATCTCCCATAGGCTGCCTTGCCCCTGCGCATAGCAAGCAAAGCAGGCATCGCAGGGTTCCTTTGGCGTGCACTAAGGGATAGGTTGCATAGAAGGATCAATACCCAACCACAGGCAAGGCAGCCTAGAGAAACGGGCAAGGTAACAAGGCGCTTCCCCATGCAAGCAAGACGGCCTACCTGGGCAAACAAGATGACAAGTGGGCTCCACAAACATGAAAGGAGGCAGGGCAGCTCCCTACACAAGGGCAAACTCCCAGGCCAGCTCCCTAATGCTAACAGGCCAACAAACAGGGCACGACAGGTCTGCAGGTGCAAGATAGACAATCCTGTAGGGTGGAAACCCTGGGCGGCAATGTCAAGGGCTCCTTGAAATTTTACACACTCTCTCTCTCTCTCACACAATGAGCAATGAATAGCATGAGAGAAGAAGAGATTGCTGGAAGGTCACATCCACTAATGTGAGAAAGAATGAAAGTGCAATCCCTAAGGCACTATAGTACCACACACAAAGTGGGTGTTCACAGAGGGATAAAACCCTTTTCTAGCTAAGGTAAAAAGTACCCATGAATAGAGGAACACAATAAGTATAGCAAACCCCCCTTGGAGTCAATGGTAAACCTATACATGGAATGGCAAATCAATCCCCAAATTGTAATAAGCCTAGAGCCTTGTGGAAGGCTTGAAACTTTTCTCTCAAAAGAGCCTTAGTAAATACATTTGCCAAATTGTACTATATATGGATATAACCAAGTCAATCTCCCTTGCATGAAACCTCTGTTTGACATAATGATAATGCACCTCAATGTACTTAGTGTGAGCATGAAACACTTGATTCTCGCAACTGCCATGGCACTTTGGAGTCTGACTATTAATATAGATAGGAATGGGTGACTCCTGTCCCACACTCAGTTCAACAAAAGCCTTCTAACCCATACATAGTTCAACATAGATGTAAATGCTACCCCGTATTCAGCCTCACAAGTAAATGTGGCAATGTAGACTATTTCTTGCTCAGCCAAGAGATGCATGAGTCACCAAGAATGAAACGATTACCAGTAGTGGACACTCGGATGTCAAAGCAACCAACCCAATCACTGTCCGTGAATGCATACAAGCAAGGAAAACTTCCTCGAGGGTAGAAGAGGCCCAATTACTAAGTGCCCACCAAGGCAAACCTGTGGAAACTGAACAGAAAGCCAGAGCAAGAGAGAAAACCACGCTCAAAACTCAATGGCGTCAATGGCAATGGCAACTCACAAACTAGATGGAACTCTCATTAAAATACAAGGACAATGCTCAACTACACACACACACAGATGATAGTGGGCAGTGAATAGCAAGAGAGAAGAAGAGATTGCTGGAAGGTCACATCCACTAATGTGAGAATGATAGATGACTATGCAATCCCTAAGGTACTATAGTACCACACCTAAAGTGGGTGTTCACATGGGGAAAAAACCTTTCTCTGGCTACAAGGTGAAGTACCCATGGATAAGAGAGTGTTCACACCAGAACAGTGGAGGAACACAATAAGTGTTAACAATGTAGCCTCATCTTGAGGGTCACTCGATGAGCAAAGTTCTTGACCTAGTATAAGATAACCTGATCTAGACTTCAGCAGTGCTGTAGATGCATTTGACATGAACAAGGACAGAGTTAGTAAGGGTTCCAAATTGCAAGCAGGAGAGAGAAGATCTGAGGAGAGAAAAAATGATGGCTGAAGAGAGAAGACTGTACAAGCAGATGTGATCATGACCAGTAAGGAGAGGGAGACTGATTGCAATGATCAGTAAGGGTTGAGTCCTCCTAGACAGGAAATTTTCCAATCTGTCGACCAGCTTTAAATGCTGGTTGGAATGTAGTAAATACTGCCAACTGAGCCAGAAAGTGGTCGCACAAGCCTGCAAATGTCCACCCTGTCCAGCAGCATGGGAAGTGAGCACGATATGCAAGGAATGAAGTCGCCTGCTTGTGAAACACCACAAGGACTGCAGGACAAAGACGGGCTAGGACTTAGATAGCCATGGGCAGCAGGGAGCAAGTCTGAAAACCCTAATCTCCACCTGATGTGGCTTGGGTGATTGTTGAGCCCATGCACTCCACTACTTGACTTTTGAGTAATATGATTCGCCACATTTTACTTCACCAAAAGAAATTAGATAATGATCTAGCGAGCATAGCCTAGATCATGGATAGAGTGCTTGTTTGTGGATACAAGAACTTCCAAAGGAGCACACCTTAATGAAATATCAGCTCAGCAGCAACAGACAGCCATCCCCACCCTAGACTTCTCTTACACAAATTGGACCACTAGAAACTGTCATAGATGGGAGCTAAGAGGCAGGATTATATCTTGGTACATCTAGAAAGGGAGATGGAGCAAGGAGCAGCAGCAAAGAAGGATAGGGTGTCAAACCTGTGCTTTAAGTTCAGGAGATATGCCAAGTGCTTGTGGTTGATAGAGTTCTCCAGATTTCACACGCACAGCACATGCAGTACAGCAACCTGTTAGTTCGACACCACTTTTACAATCATTCAAACCAGTACAAAATTAACAATAAGCAGATAAAAGCATTATTAAATGAATGTCAGAACCAGGACCACATACCATGCCTGCATGAAAAAGGTAAATTTATATCCTGGTACTCTGCAGTGTGCAATATATACTGATCCTGCATAACAGCAACCAAAATGATAAGAAAAACAATATAAGGCTGCTTGGAGAGAGAGGGGGGACACACAGAGAGAAAAAAACAAACAAACAAAGTTGCATTAACATCTACAAAAGGCCAAATTGGCCCTTGAGACCAAAATGTTACATTTAAAAAGTCATGGAACTTTCCCAAGTCCCAAGATAGCTGTCATCTAATCCTATTACTAAGTGGAAAATAAACAATAAAAAATACATAGCTGATAAGTATAAAATGATGTCTAAGCCAGATACAATGTAGAACTACTCAAGAGGCACTCTCATCCCAAGATCTCTCTCATGGGTCTATCTAGCATAGAGAAATTTAAGTGGCAAGGTATGGTTCCCCAATGACGGTGTAGTATCCTCTATAACTACAAATGATGCCTCCTGCAAGGGCAAGGAGTTGCTAAGCGTGGTCAACGGACTTTGCACCTCTCTGTGGCTATGTCTAGGGTGGTTCCCTATGGTGGGGCCGCCACTCAATCCAAGGAGGGCTCTATAGTGGGGGAAGTGGTCAATGCTCAGTAGAACTCTTAAGTGTACGCTGGTGTGCAGCTCCCTATCTAAGAGGTGCTCTCTGTGATAGTGTAGCTCCAATAAGAAGAGCTCAAGGCATCTCTAATCCGGGAAGTCCATCACCCTAGATAGTGCCCCGAATCCCTATCTAAACAGGCAATGGAAACACCCTCTGATCTCATAATAAATTGGACATATACATATGTAGTACTCCTCTGTCTTCAGCTCGAGCTGATAGAACTAGCAAATCCTATCCTCTAAGGGGAGGGAGTTTGTGTTGTATCTGCTTTTCTGGATTCGTAGCTAGTGACAAGTGTAAGAATGTACAAAGCTATCACAAGGACGTGAAATTTTAAGATGCTTTAATCTTGCCGATAACATTTCATTAAATTATTAATCAAATGTGCAAGGTTATTTAGCACATGTAATGCACATGGCAAATATTTCTGGTAATAGACCAAGGACCCCGAAGATGCAGTGGGTATCAAAGGAAAAAGTTATAATAAGCTATACCTGACAAGTACTAGGTGGTGCTCAGTGTCAGATTTTGGCCTAGACCAATTTATTGACCACTAATGTCAATGGTGACATTAGAGACTAGGCATTAATTAATTAATTAATGCCGATCTAAGGGCTAATAACTGCTCAAGGATACTTGGAAGATAAATAATTGATAAATCGGCCCAACCAATTTGTCAATTATAAAGGCTAATAACTGCTCAAGGATACTTGGAAGATAAATAATTGATAAATTGGCCCAACCGATTTGTCAATTATTTGTCTTGCCCTTAGATCAGCATTAATTAATTAATTAATGCCTAGTCTCTAATGTCACCACTGACATTAGTGGCCAATGAATTGGTCTAGGCCAAAATCTTACACTGAGTACCACCTAGTATATATCAGGTATAACTTATTACAACTTTTGCCTTTAATACCCATTGCATCCTTGGGGTCCTTGGCTTGTTACCATGAAATAATTGCCATGTGCGTCACATGTGCTAAGCAACCTTGCACATTTGACTGATAATTTAATCAAATGTTATCGGCAAGATTAAAGCATCTTAAAATTTCACGTCCCCATGACAAGTTGTTCAATGGCACATCGTACACCATGAGACAAGCGTACATCCTTATATCCCGAGAGGATAACGAAGCCATCAAGGGTACGTGCAAAAGATGAATGCCATCTTTATCTCCAAATTCCTAAATAGGCGTCACCCATGTCTTGCATGTGTGTATCTAAATAATGTCCATCCTGATGATACGGTTCCAGCTCCTGTCGGCTAAGCTCCATGTGAGGGCAATCCAAGCTGTACTGTAGTGGTGGAAGGTGATTCATGTGTAATCCATGTAGCCATAACCATGCCTCTGTCCGACATATTAGCACTCAGTATCCCACAAAGAGAGAGAGAGAGAGAGAGAGTGTGTGTGTGTGTGTGTGTGTGTGTGTTGGTTGGGGGGGGGGGGGGGGGGGGGGGGGGGACCATTTATGGCTTGTGGTGAAACAAGAGATCCTTTGTGTAATCAACATGTGCAAATCTACCATGTTTTGAGGCTTGGCTAGATAGTATCATACTTAGCAAGTTCTATAAATACTTTGATCCACGCAAACATCCACTATAGAACAAAAATATAAGTTGAAACTAGCCTTCCTCCTCGAATAGGGTGATAATAACATGATTTTGTTAGCAATCATGTGTGTCTTATGCGGTCATCTCCTCCTTAGTCTGAGTCAAACAAGGACATTAGGAGCTCTAACGTTGTCTTTATCTATCATTTTATGTGTTTTAGACACTTTAGATGGAGTGCACATTAGTGCATTTCCTTTTGTGTACCTTTGGCTATTTTTTAGGGGTTTGACCACATTTAGGGTTTTCCCTCTTTTTCGCCTATATATAGGCAACCTACCCTCCCAGTTTTATTATCCATCATTGATCCTTCGTAAATCAGCCAGCCCTTCTCATTCTCTCATCCCCCTGCTACCATCTAGCGCCCACATTGACACATAGAGCTGCATGTTGGGGCTGACTGTTACAACCTTGTACCTTCAGCCATTGCAGTCACATTGTTCTCTCTCTTGCATTCTCTTTCTCTCCTAATTCTCTCCGTGTTCACTTTCCTCTTTCCGTTGCGCACTCTTACATGGTATCAGAGCCACGCGTGGGAGTTGGAGATCTCAAAGAGGAGTATGCTATCCGCGGTAAAACCAGCTAGGCACCATCCACACATGTTGTAGTCCCTGCGTTTGACATCCAATAGTGCAGGGTGGCCTGTTTCCATCCCATAGCAGGCTGTGTTTGGCATCAACATTTTGCATTTTGCATGAGAGCGCTTCTTCCCAAGCTGGGCGGCCATTACTCAGTGCAGACTTGTGTTTTCAGCAAGGCCGCCACTCTACATACGTGGATGGCACAACACAACCTGGGCGGCCTGTTTTCAAGCAAGTGCACTGCTACCGCATCTGCATTTTGATCCTACAAGGCAATCTCTAGGCTGGGTGGTCCTTTTCTCAGTTGGGCAGCCTGTTTTCTGTGTTGGACAGAGTCCTTATTCAGACCAGGCAGGCATATTACAATCCTGGGCAGCAACTTCATGGCTAGACAAGCGAGTAGTTTTGCTATGTTTCACACTAGACAGGTTCTTTTGACCTAGGTGACGTCATATTTCATCCACACAGCCTCCATAGCAAGCCAACATCAGGGCCAATTTGTGTCTATGCAGGGACTTGCTTTCTGAGCACTCCAAGTACTTGACCAGCCCCTGGATTGTCTATGTTTACAGGTTGAAGACCTGTTTTTGTCTACATTTACTGGCCCCTTTCTCTACCCGGCCTTGTGTGTTCCCTTCAACATCAAATACTCCCCTGTCTACCTTGCCTCAGTCAGTCTTCTTCTGTACCATGGCTCAATGGACCCCAATTATTGCGAGGACACCTCTTATGTCACCATTTATTCCAATGGCAGCATCTTCTTTTGTTTTCTTACTGGTACTTTATCGAAGGACATGTATGGCCGACATGTCTACTTTGGGGGATCATGTGGTTCGCGATCATTTAGACCAATCACCATCCAATCTCTCTTTCCCGCTATATTCTTCCAATGCCTCTGGTCCCTGATTAGCATTAATGGCATCTCCAAAGCAGATGCCAGTCCCACCCCCTCTCTCAACATCTGACAAGCTAGATGGGAAGAACTACCCTCTATGGCCATGCCACATGGAGTGTCTCCTCAATGATTGTGACCTTTGGGATTTTGTTATTGTCCCTATACCTCGACTTACCGTGGATCCTAATGATGGTGCAACCGCAGATTCGGCAACTTTAGGATATTGGTTGAATGCTAGAGCCCGCTCTTATCTCCTTTTGAGTTGTGCAGATTCTGTGCTCATGCATGTTAGACATATTTGCACTGCTATAGAGATATAGAGGAGATTGGCGTCTCTTCCAAATACAGACATTTGGGTATCATTTATCTCTTGAGTCGAAGCCACAACAACTCTCTATCGTTGCAGATTACCCTACAATCAAGGATCACATCCACAATATAGAGGAGATTCAGGATAAGCTTTCATTACTTGGTACAGACATTTTATAGGAGCACCTAGCTATGACACTTCTCTCACATCTTCCATCACCGACATATGATGTGTTCTACACCAGTCTTCTCACTTCTTGTACCTGCGATGTTAGAATATCAAGCTCCCGTTACTCTTCAGTCAGTCTATCTTTATGTGTGTGACCCACATTAGCTGGATACAGCTATACACGTGTGTGACATTCAATAAGTCGGTGTAGTCAGTGACTTAACCACAATTAGTCTTGGTTAGTCATACCTATGTGTGTCAGTCTCTTTCAGTTAGTATGATGGAAGAATAATGGAAGAAGAACAACAATGAGCTGAGGCTCATATTCCGCTTCACTCTGTCTCTCCCCCTCTTCCAACATGGTATCAGAGCTTGAACGCCTGAAGCCTAAAGACTTGGCAATGGCCATTTGACATCAAGACATCAAATTTGAAGAAAATGTCATCAAAGGAGACTGTGCTTGCAGCCCGTTTTTTTGCAGAAGCTATATCTTGCTACAGAAATGGTTTTTGGAGAAACGGCCAGCTATAAGTGACCGCTTCGACGTGGTCTACAAGTTTGCAGAAGAAAGTTTTTTCAAATTCCCTACAGATTTTGAGATATTCAGCACAAACCTGTGCAGACTGGTTGTTTACTGCAGTAAACAGCAGGTGATTCCAAGGCACTGGTGACTTTCATCCTAGCAATGTATATGCCCTTATTATCATGCATTTGAGCATGATATTGAAGTGTTAAATGCTTAGTTTTGGAGCTTATTTGCAGACTAGAAACAGTGAACTGATTGCTATCCTAAATTTGAAAATAATATACCTACAAGGTTAAAGTATCTGTGATGCTTATTTGCTACTGACAAATGCTTGGATCATACCACTTGAGTGGTAGATGCTTTTGGGGATATTGTGAGTGCTGAAAGTCCGAAGTTTGGACTGATTTGTTGCTGGTTATACTAGGGTATTGACTGGTTATTGTCTGCAAGAATGATGCCTATTATCTTCACTCGACATACATGCAATATATTCTAACTAGTTGGACATGTATCAACTCTTGCATAGAGTGGCAATTGAATGAGATGTTTTGGGGCTATTTTGAGGTCTGAATACTCTTGTTTTAACAAAGAAAATACTGCTGGTTATAGCAGTGGGCTGGCTGTATTTGGTACTACTACTTGCATACAGTACAAACATTGATACTTGTATGGATATAGTTTGTTGCTGGGATGTTTTGCCACTACCATAAAATGTTTTGAACTGATTTGAGCTTGGTTTATGCTCAATTGATTGTGTTTTTTCATTGTTGGAATATAGTTTATAGCAAGCAGGTTGTCAGCAAAACTGTCCTGAATAGCGAGAAACTGGTCATGAACTGTAGGAAAAGGAGTTAGATACTTATAGGTTGTATACATCACTGAATACCTAAGCTGCAACTATGGCAAATACTCAAGGCACTCACAATATGACTCAAATTGTGGGAGAAAAGCTAGACAACAAAAATTTTGCTTTATGGAAGTTCCATATGAAGATTTTTTGTTGGTAGAGGTTATTGGGACTTATGTACAGGTGATGAGACTGAACTTGAAATGCATGAAAGGAATCCAACAAATGATCAGAAAATGGCTCATAAGCTATGGACTGAGAGAGCATACAAGGTGTTACATTGGTTTTCCTTATGTATATCAGATGCTATGGTTATACAGATTACTGGATGTAGTTCCCCAAAGGATGCATGGGATATACTCATGAAGAATTATGAAAATGTAACACATATAAGAAAGATTCAGCTAAAACAATAGTTCAATAACATGACTAGGAATGGCAGAAGCATTCAAGCCTACACTACAAAGATCAAGAACATAGCGGATCAGCTTGCCACCATTGGATCTTCATTGTCTGAGGATGATATGATTGCAGTGACATTGAATGGACTTGGCAAAGAGTATAAAGCATTTGATACGTCTATTTCTATGAGAGTTGAATCCCCTGATTAGGATGAGTTGATTGCTTTGCTGCTACATGAGGAAGTTAAGCTTGGGCTGAATACAGGTTCTAGTACGTCTCAAAGCAAAGACACTATTCTTTACTCTAGCCAGTGTGGTAGAGGCGGCAGAGGCCGTGGCTCTTTTCGAGGTGTCGAGGAGACACTTAAAACACTTATAGACACTATCAGCAAAATGCCTGGAATGGCACAAATACACAGGGCCGGCTGGCGGCTTTAGAGCCAGGGGGTGATCACCCCATGGTAGAGGTGGTGGATCTGGTTCATGGCAGTCAAATGATTAGTCAAACAAAGATAATGACTATCATTATTGCGGCAGATATGGACACATTGCAAAGGATTGTTACAAGAAGCAGGGAGATATAAAGGCAAAGGGCAAACATCATGGACACTATGCATTTTCTAGCGGTGCTCATGATGAGCAAGTTGACAGATTGTTTGCCATGCAACATGTGTATAAGAATGCATCTAAGCAGAACAGAGATAAGAGATGGTACATTGATTTAGGGGCTTCAAATCATATGACATCCCATGGAGAATGGTTTGATGAGATGGTTGCAAGTTCACATGGTTATGTGTGTCCTAGGGATGACACCCAGCATGACATGCAGCACACAGGAATTGTTCCGCCGTTGATGCCTGATGGCAAGAAAAAGAGCATGCATGATGTATTACATGTACCTACAATAACCAAGAATCTTTTGTCAATTGGACAAATGGCAACTGCAGGTGAGATTTAATAGAAATGGATGCTTTGTGAAGAATATGGTAATGGCTACAAATTAATTGCTAGAGGCCAAAGAGATGGCAGAATGTTTACTCTTGATGCATCAATTCCAGAATTGAAAGCAATCATATTTGCACATGATAATGGTACTATACGGGATGTTAAGATATGGCATAAGCGGATTGGCTATGTGAATGTACAAAAGCTGAAATTTATGCAACAGAAGGAGATTGTGCTTGGATTGCCTAAGTTCAAGTATCATGACTTTGGACATATATATGATGCATGTCAGTTTGGAAAGCAAGCACAATTTCCATTTATGAGACATGTACAGAATAGCTCACGACCCTTGCAATTGGTACATTTAGATGTATGGGGTCTGTCTCATAATGCTTCGTTTGGTGGTGCTCGTTACTATGTATCCTTCATTGATGATTTCAGCAGGTATACTTGCTTTACATACTGAAACATAAGGATGATGTGTTTGATGCATTCAAGGACTTCAAGAAGCATGCTGAAAATTAGTTCAACTGTAAAATTTCATGTCTTAGATCAAATGGAAGTGGAGAATATGTCTCTAATTACTTTGACAGGTACCTTCCTAAACATGGGATCAGAAGACAGTTAACTTGCAGTTATACACCACAGCAAAATGGTGTAGCAAAAAGAAAAAATAGGGTATTGATGGAATCAGCAAGAGCCATGCTGAATGAGAAGAGTTTGCCAAATGATTATTGGGCTGAAGCAGTAGTGACTGTTGTCTATATGTTGAATAGAACTCCTACAGCAGGGATTCATAATGTAACTCCATATGAGAGGTTGTATGGTCATAAGCCTGACATTTCACACTTGAAGGTATTTGGCAGCATTGCATATGTGCATGTTCCTGATGAAAATAGGAAGAAATTGGATCCTAAAGCTGTCAAGAGTGTGTTCATTGGTTATGCACAAGACCGGAAAGCTTACAAGTGTTATGTATCGTCTACACATGAGACATTGATTAGCAGAGATGTTATTTTTGATGAGCTGGCATCATGGTATGGTAATCCTATTGCAGTGGCTACTGATGGATCAGCCAACACTAGTAATGCTGAAAATATACCTACAGTGAGTACATCTATGAGTGGTCCTAGAGGTGATGGGTCACCTACAGTAAGTCCTTGGTCAGGACGCTTGTGGAGTCATACTCCTACGTCCACTGACACGGATATGTCAGTGAGAGGAAGATTGGATAAGGGAAAAGAAAAGGTGCTTGAGGATGTGACAGGTCCACTTATAGCAGATTATGAGTCATCTAACAGCAACAGTTTGGATAGTGAGTTGGGCATTTCATCTATTATGACGCCTGGAGCAAGGCAAAGTCGTTATATATCACCTCATGAGAGGCAAGCTCAAAGTGAACCACAATTACGGAGATCTGAGAGAGTCACAAAACCAGTTGACAAATTTACATACACTGGTTATTCAGCCCGCCATTATGCATATATGGCCAGTGTGATAGGTTACAAAGAACCTACAAAGTTTGATGATGCAGTTACAGATAATAACTGATGTGCTACCATGGATGAGGAGTATGCAGCCCTGGCTGAAAATGAGACATGGGAATTGGTTGAGTTGCCTGAAGGCAAAGCCCCCATTGGTTGCAAATGGGTATACAAGGTTAAGTGCAAGTCAGATGGTTCGTTAGAACGCTATAAGGCCAGGCTGGTTGCAAAAGAGTATGCACAGCAATATGGCCTTGACTATGAGAAGAATTTCAGTCCAGTGGCTAAAATGGCAACAGTAAGAACTGTTATTGCTTTGGCAACATACAAAGGCTGGATATCATGGCAAATGGATATCAAGAATGATTTCTTGAACAGTGATTTGGTTGAGGAAGTATATATGGAGCAGCTTGAAGGCTATGTTCACCGGACTTTCCTACACATGTATGTAAGCTGAAAAAGGCTTTATATGGACTGAAACAGGCACCTAGAGTATGGAATGCTCGGATCAGCAGTTATTTACAGTAACATGGATTTAGATTGGGTGATGCAGATTACAGTCTGTTCACGAAGAAGACAGATCGTGGATATGTGTTTCTAGTGGTTTATGTAGATGATCTTATCATCATTGGAGATGATGAAGAGGGCATTGCTGAAATTAAATCATGTTTACAGGCTGAATTCAAAGTCAAAGACCTTGGTGAACTAAAGTATTTTCTTGGGATTGAGGTAGTCTCTACGTCTCAAGCTATATGGCTGCTACAGAAGCAACATGCTCATGACATGTTACAGAAGTATAGTATAGCTGAATGCAAACGCTACAAAAGGAATATGCTCATGACATGTTACAGAAGTATGGTATGGCTGAATGAAAACTTATGGAGACACCTCTTAATCAAAATGTCAAGCTGCAAATTGATGTTGGGAATGACATACAGAATGTGACCATGTATCGACAGATGGTGGGCAGCTTGATATATTACCCATCCTGACTTATGTTATGCAGTGGGGCTGATTAGTCAATTCATGCAGAAGCCTCGCAAACCACATTAGATGCAGTCAGGAGGATCTTGAGATATGTAAAGGGTACTACAGATTATAGGTTGTTTTATGCATATGGAAAATCTCTTGACTTGATAGGGTTTACTGATGCTAATTGGGCTGGTTGTGCCTATGACAGAAGGTCAACCAGTGGTTACTTGATTTCAGCAGTCAATTGGCCTTCACCCGCTTTAATGGAGATGGAAAATGCCCCAAATTCATTGATTTGCTGGTCCCTCCACTTGAATTTGACTGAAAACAGCTTCAGCCTTGTTGATTCCAAGTCTTGGAGCTTCCAATTTCTAGCAACTTCCCGAGGCTATTGATAAACCCTAATTTTTGCCAGATTAGGGTTTACAGCAAAGAAATCTGAAATTTCTCAACCTCTGGTGATCTCAATGCTGTAATCTTTAAAGCAAGGCTATAGAAAGGATGGGAGATGAGAGAGAATGCTGAGGAGAGAGAAAATTCAAACTTTGTTCGCGAAAAACTCAAGAAAATTTGTCAATCTGCTGCTGCTGCCCTATCTCAACAGCCTGTAAATGCTATCGCCTGATGTTGGAAACCCTCTCCCTATTGTCACCTATAATAAATGCTCGGAATTGAACTCTCCATCTTTGCTAGAAAGAGGGGTTCTCTCCTGATGGTCGTAGCTCAGAAGGTGAGTCCATTTGCAGCAGTGATACATCACTTGGTTGGGCTAGACCTACTTGCTCGTAGTCGATTACGCTCGTGTACTCCAACCAAGTTTGATCGTAGTCCTTGTGTTTGATTCCTTTCCCTACTCTAAGTGCACTCTGCTTACGTGGTCTGGGGTCTACTCGTATTTGTTCAATCATATGTCCCCCAATGTTGTACTCTAGGGTATCAACTTTCTTTTCTCTCTCTTCATTGAAGGAACAACAATCCTCATATTTGTCATCGGAGCTGTCTTTGTCCAATTACTCCTGGTTCTCCTGGTTCTGACTATTCCCTTCTTGTTGGTCGAGAAGTAAGGCCAATTATACTTCAAGTTCCAATCGTGCACCTTGGATCATCGCCATTCAGGCTCATCAAAGAGATCTTTTCCACTAGCAGCGTAGATGCTGTCAGTTGCAGTTTGGAGGTCCCCAAGAGCTGTCACTTGCAGCTAACTTACTCTTTCCTACTGGAAAATGGAGGAAAAACAGTCCCAATCAGCTCCAACAACTCCCCACGATTCACAACAGTAGAATGGTCACGTTTTTCCTCTTCTTCAGCCTCCCACTAGCCTTCATGGGCAAGTTTGCCAAATGGAAGCCTTTCCAAATGGTTTTTCCAGCATTATCCGTAATTAAATTTTAAGTCTTTAAATATTAAAAATCAATCTATTAATTATTTCGGTGCCAAAAAAAAAAAAAAACTGACTAGTCAATAGTTAAATTGGCTAGTCAACTACCATTCTCGAGTGTCTCTGCGCCATCTTTGACCATCGGATTGGCGTTAGGTACCATTAAAGGCCACTCTATAGTGTCACCAATTGACACTTATGGCCAAATGAATGACCTTTGCCAACAATTGGCACCAGATACCACCAAGTACCTGTGTAGTATAACTTGTAGCAGCTTTTGCCTTTGACATCCCATGATTTCCTCGGGTCCTAGGCTCGCAAATTTACTCTAACTCCAGTTACACCTCACATATGCAACATTTACTTAACCATGTGATTAAAAATTAATCCACATGTTAAGTGAGATTTCAAAAATACATATTCTCATGACAATTCTTCCCCTTAAAATCCTTGTAATCGTCCTTGATTGCACTACCAGATGCATCAAAAGCAAAATAGTAGACTAGAATTTCTACAAGGCATCATAGTTAGCACAACATTGTGTACTATTGCTCAACCATTCCATATGCCCAACACATGTTAAAAAATACCAGCCACTCATAACATAACATAATACTCATAAAGAATCTCAAAAACATTGCCAAATTATCATGTGACATGTCTATTTCTCATGAGCTCAACTCATCTAGCAAAACCAAACTATAGCATAGCATAAACCAAGTATAAACCATGGCTAAAACATCAATGGCATCATAACATATGCTGCCCTCCACAAAACCAGCTGAATACCACTGAATATTAATGATCATACATTGAAAACCAGCATTTGTTAATCAGTCCTCGATGATCATTGATCAATGCAAATGTGCAGTTTCAAAGATGGGATAAAAACCATACCCATTTGCATGCCATGATGGACAATTTTCAGAGCTAAGAGTGAATGCATAGAGAGTTGAGAGCAGTAGTGAGAAAAGTGAGTATGACACTTGATGTTCGGTACCAAAGACTAGTGTACCACTTTTAGGTTTTGAATATATATAAAGTACAACAAGTGAAGGGTGCGTGCACACCCGAACACGGTAAAAGGCATAATAAGCCTTTATTCCCAACAACCTTCCATCTAAAGGCAATGTGCCTGAAGGTAAGGGAAAGAATCGGCTAAGTCTATGTATGTACAAAGTTGAGAGACACATATACTATCCAACCCCCATCATCTAGTGGCAATAAGCAAACCGCTCAGTTGGAAGACCCTTCGTAAGGTCTGTAGAGTTATCATCTGTATGTACCTTGACAAGCTCAATGCCTTTGTTGTCAAGTACATCCCTAACAAAGTGATACTTCACCTGCATGTGCTTTGTCTTTGCGTGAAAGACAGAATTCTGTGCTAAATGAGTCTGCACATACCCTTTGGCAACCAATCGTGCCTTATAGCGCTTAATGAAACCAGTCTTCCTCCTTGGATAGGGTGGTAAATAACCTGATTAAGCACTATTTACAGCAATTAACAAATTCACAAAACTGAAATGCACACTTTACCATATAATCTTGGACATTGGACACCTTGTTGGCCCCAAAACTAGCACCCCTTTCAATATTTATTTAGCTTAATTGAAGAAGTTGATGTACAATGGGATTCTCCCAATCCTTTTCGATATTCCAACTCCCCTTGCTGTCCAAAGTGACCAGCAAGTCTTCAATCTGATTTGCCCCTTCATCCCGACAATCAATTGGCCTTCATGCGCTTTGATGGAGATGGAAAATGCCCCAAATTCATTGATTTGCTGATCCCTTCACCTGAATTTGACTGAAAACAGCTTCAGCCCTATTGAATCCAAGTCTTGGAGCTTCCAATTTTTGGGACGCTTCCCGAGGCTGTTGCAGAAACCTAATTTCTACTGATTAGGGTTTATAGTAGAGAAATCTGAAATTTCTTAACCTCTCGTGATCTCAATGCTGTAACCTTTGGAGCAAGGCTAGGAGATGAAAGAGAATGCTGAGGAGAAAGAAAATTCAGACTTTCTTCACGAAGAACTGAAGAAAATCTGTCATTTACTGCTACTGCCCTGTCTCAACGGCTGTAGGTGCTGACACCTATTGTTGATTGGTATTTTCCTACCCCTAATTGCCTTAGAAGGTCCTCCAATGGCTGCAAATTAGACCAACAGCATCTCCTCCCTCTCTCTTGCAAACTAAATACACTAAAATGCCTCTCTCCAGCCTCTAAAGACGTTTTTCAATCTTGCATGGGCATTTTTGACAAGTGACAGTCTTCCCAAATGGTTTTTCCAGTATTATCCATAGTTAAATATTAATTTTCAGTCTTTAAATACTAAAAATTAATCTAATAATTATTTCAATGCCTTGAAAAATAATCTGACTGACCAATAATTAAATTGGCTATGCAACTTCCATTTTTGAGTCTCTGCGCCATCTTTGACCATCATATTGGCGTTAGATACCATTAAACGCCACTTCTCTAGTGTCACCGACTGACACTTATGGCCAAATGAATGACCTAGGCCAACAACTAGCACCAAATAACGCCAAGTACTTCTGCAGCATAACTTATAGCAACTTTTGCCTTTGACATCCCGCGATTTCCTCGGATCCCAGACTTGTAAATTTACTCTAAACCCAATTACACCTCACATGTGCAACATTTACTTAACCATGTGATTAAAAATTAATCCACATGTTAAGTGAGGTTTCAAAAATACATGTCCTCATGATAGTTGAATAGATCCATCTGACTTATGCTGACCTTGTAAACCCATTTGCAACCAATAGCTTTCTTGCCTCCATATAAAGGCACAAACTCCCATGTGTCATTATCCATAAGTACAACAATCTCTTCATCCATAGCACAATGTCAATACTCATTACCCACTCCATCCTCAAAACAAGTGGGTTCCACATCCTTTACAACCTTAGCCATGTATGCATAGTGATAAGCTATATAGCTATCATATATCAATCGTTGCGTTGGCTTTCTCACTCTACTTGACCTACGTGGATCTAGAACACTATCAAGTGCTTTAGCATCCTCTTGTGTCTTCCGCACACCAAGTGTTTTAATAGAAAAAATCCCAAAACCCTCATCCAAGCTCTACTCAGAGCCATCTAAATCAACATCAACATGAGAGAAACCTAATGATATATCTATCACAATAGGTAAATTCACAACTTTCTCTTTATCTTTTCTTGATATCTATGATGTACTTAGTAGAATAATCTGTGACCTCAATCTGCCACTCCAAGGTCTATCAATAGAACCAGGATTAGGAGACTCTCGTGGTTCATTTAATGTCTATGACTACTGAACTATTTTCTGCACAGCTACACTCTCATACTTATCAACCCCAACTGCATTCTACACATTGTTGTACCGGCTACTCATTTATCAAAAACAACATCCCTACTAACTCTCGGCTCACATGTAGCAGGGTTATGACAGTGGAACCACTTATCACATGACTCCTATAGATAACATTTTTAGTTCCAAAGACCCTATAGCCGAGAGAATCTGCATAGAAAATAATTCTCGGTCAAGATTCAGGCCCAAGGTCACATCAATTTTCCCACTTACTAGAATCCGGATTTGGCTTCATTGGATGATGTCTATCATATTTCCCACCTTAGGGTGAACGTGTTGTCCATTTAACAATTTGCTAGTTAGGATGAGTAGTTTTCTTCACAGCGATCACAAACGAGGTCCTAGACTCTCAGACTAATTTAGTGATTGCTCACGGCAAGGCACAGCTTAATGGCCTTTACCACATGATCCATTTTCTTACCGAGCCAACTACTGATAATTCAAACTTTCATCGCTTCCAAGCCTTGGCCACCACATAAGAGCCCATGGACGTTGAGCATCTTTGATATTTTTGCTTAGGACGTCTTAGATATGACTCTTTATCAACTGTTGCATCAAGGGATGGTTGAGGGCCTTCCACACCTAAAACTAGCAGAAGAAGTCTATAAAGCATGTTAGCTAAGTAAGCAACATTGTACACCCTTTCCTCAATAATCTACCACACGTGCTAAAGAAACCCTTAGACTTATTCATGTAGATCTTTGTGGTCCTACATCCATTGTCACCTTGAATGGCGCATTATACTTCTTTTTGACAGTGGATGATTTCTCTAGGTACATGTGGGTGTACTTCCTTGAGCACAAGTCAGATGCCTTCACTTATTTCAATGCTTGGGTGCTACTAGTTCATAACCAGACTGGACATCATGTGGGTACTATGAGGAGTAATTCTAGTGGCGAGTTTACCTCCCACAAGTTCTCTAAGTTTCTACAAGAGCAGGGCATTGCATGATGGAAACTCACCTCTACCAACTCCCCTACATAGAATGGGGTCAGAGAGCGTAGAAACCAAACAATCATGAATATATGTCATGATCTATGTTATTCGCAGCACGGCTCCCCAAACACCTTTGGATTGAGACTATTAACACTTCAATGTACATCCTTCACCGATATTCAACTACGGTGGTCCCTAAAAAAACTCCGTATGAGGCATTCGTTGGCTCTCAACCTATTGTTTCTCACTTTAGAGTCTTCGATAGTCATGCTTATATGAACACCCCTAATGACAAGATAGAAAAGCTCACCCTCGAGCTGATCTATTGATCTTTGTGGCCTATGCTTCCGAAGTGAAAGCCTATTGTTTGTTCAATCCTCTGTAAACAAGGTCATCATTAGGAGAAAAATCACCTTTGATGAGAGGGACATCGTGCACCTCTACAACGGACTCTGCAGCCTCACCTCCGCTCACATCTCATGGAATCGTGCCTTTTGAGCCATGTCGACTGCCCACTCCTAACCTTCCTGTAGACACTTCAGCTCCCAAGCCCCCTCCACAAGATCCATTACCTCATTGGTACCAGCAAACCATGTGGGATTCGAGGATCGTTCCATTGGATTCCGCTCAGGAGTGTTAGCAGATTAGTCAGTTCATGGCTGAGTCTGTGCATGTGGTACAGTAGGCTGGGCACCGGAGATATTTTAGGCATTTTATTTGTCAATATTTATTGTGATTTGGCATTATTTGCAGCCAATCGGTCAGCATTTCATGTTGGCTAACCAGTCATATTTTATGGCATTTATTTGGCCTATATATTCTCTAGCTTCCTCCACATTCATTTTTATCACCTGATAGTTCTTGGGGGGAGGGAGCATGTGCCAGTGCCCCCACAGTTGGTGACTCACATTGCTTTTGTACTATCTCATGTCTTGGTATATTTATTCCATTTCCTAAGTATACATCTAAGTTCTCATCTGTATTGTGTTCTCTCTTTCTTTTCTTTTGTCTTGTGTTCAGCAATTTATTTCAGCACATGTTTATGCTTCCATTGCTGCACCACTTCTGACATGGTATCAGATTTTAGGAGCAGTGCTTCACTATGATTTCTTGCTGATTTCAGGACTGTTTTCACCCTTGCTAATCATGAGACTTCTGCTCCAACTAGGCGACCTGTTTTACCTGCGTTTTTTGCTAACATCAGCATCCGTACAGCCTACATGTCCGTTTCAGCTTGCGTTATGGTCCCTCTGCGTCTCCTCCTGGCTGGGCACTCATTATTAGGCCGTTTTTGGTATTTTGGCAGTTTTTTACTGATTTTTTGCAGCAGCTTTTGTCTTATTTCAGTCAAATTTTGGGTTATACTGTATGTGAAGTCTTGCTTTTTGCAGTCTGTGCTTGTGTTTTGGCTGTGTTCCCTCTCCAAATACCTTCTTTTCTTTACTTCTCTTCTAATCTAAATCCTCTATAAATGGCTCCTCCATGCACATCCACTGATAACAAGCTCCATGGACCTGATTATCACACATGGAGTGTGGTAATGAAGGCCTGGTTCATCCAAAAGTGGTTGTGGCACATGGTTTGCGAAGCTATTGTTGAGAAACCCTTCACCCTTCATCCGCAGTTTGCGTTTTTGCGTTTCTGCATTTTGCATTTAGGGTTTGCAACCCCAAAAAGGGGCGCCATCCTAGACTGACTATGCCTATTTATAGGCCACTCTCTCATTCATTCCTCACAGCTGATTCATTCAATCCGTCACCTCTTCTCTCCAGCCTCTCCACTACCCTCACACCCCTTCAGGAGGACATTGCGGTTCGTGGTTCGTGGCTGTCTTCATCATCTTCCTTGTGCTACGGCACCCTTGTTCCCTTGTATCACATTCACTCCATGATTCAAATCTTCATCATTCCATTCATCAGAGTTTCTTCTCTCTTCTCTTCTCTTTTCTATGTTTGCCGAGTTCACTCTGTCTTCCTCCCCACAAACCCTACAGTCTCGCTGGTACGTCATCTTTTAACATGGTATCAGAGCCAGTTCTGCTCAAACAATGGCAAAGATCCTCCACTCCAGTGAAGGGAAAGACCGATGGTAGGTTCGGCATCCACTTCTCTTCTTCTTCCACTGCATCAAAATCTCGTTTTTGCAAGTTTCATGTATTTTCAGCTTGCTGCCTATACCCCTTTCGTGGACGACATCACAGTCTCAGCTGTCCCTTGCTGTCATCTACAATCTGGCGCCTATTTCCAGCCTTCCACCTGCAGTTTACAGCTGTTTACAGCAGAACGACTGTTGTTGATCACTCTCCATTCAGAAAACAATCTCGTTTTTACAGATTTCAGGTATTTCAGCTTGCCGCCCACACCCCAAACACGGAGGACATCGCAGTCCAAGCTCGCCATTGCTGTCTACAACAGTCTGGCACCTGTTTCCAGGCTATCACACACTGTTCAGAGCTGATTTCAGCATATTGACTGCTGCTGCTGTTTTTTCCTGCGTTTTTAGTCTTTCTCTCTCTTACAGGCTGTATTGCCCACCTGTTGCCTGCCATTTTAGTCTTTCTCTCTCCTCACATGCATTGCAACCTCTTACTGTTGGTCGAATCCTCCCCCCCCTGGCAGCTCACATCCAGCCCTTCCACTGCCCTTCCACCCCTTGAGGCGGACATTGCGGTTCGTGCTTCACACTACCCTCACACCCCTTGAGGCGGACATTGCGGTTCGTGGTTCAGCAAGGCACACTGGTATCCATGGCTTCTTTACCAACAGATGGCCAGACTACTAGGTGCTCCTACTGTAGCACCACTAGACATACCACCGATGCTTTCCGACTTCGACCTTTGCTCCCCACCCCCCCGGAGTATATGCATCTTCCACTAGGCACTCCTTGTGCCACCTCTCCTTTCTAGGCCACAGAGATCATTTTGCATCGGCTATCAAAGTACTATGCTCAAGGCAATAAGACGCATCCGATGTGCACTAAGTCCTTTCGAGCACATGGAGGACCGATTGGCGCTATGACCTCCTGGAGATCGTCGCAATGCCAACGGCAGTCTTCTCCCACTTATTTTCCGGTATAGTGGCTTCAACGACCTACGGCTCTGCCATCCACTCCACCAAGAGACAGTGATTGTTTGATACCGTCTCCTCCTCAGTCTACTCCTTCGAGAGACAGTGGCTGCTCAACTCCTTCCTCTTCTTCAACTACCCAGTCTGCTGCACTGAGAGACAGTCTGTTGCCCACCTCTTGCTCATTCTGAGCCCCACCCTCGACTACTCAGGTTTGAGAGGCTACCTCTAGGAGCTCTTCGGCACCCCATATACCTTCTTCAGCACGACCGGCGACACTTCCTTCGTCATCAAACATTTCGGAGTTCGTGATCCATGAGTTTTTGGATTCCCTATCTACTTCAAAGGGGGATATTATTTCTTTGCCCTCGGAGGAGGCATCTACTTCTTCTTCGACTTCAGTGGGGGGCCCTCCACCTCCCACCTCAGAGGGAGAACCTACTCCACATGAAGTTCTTCACCCATCCTCTACTTTCTTGGGGTGGCTGTCTTTGACCAGTCATCTCTTCTACTAATACCCAGGATCTTCATGTACCACCTAGAATGGAACCTTGGAGGTTCAGCCACGACTTGGTGACAAGGCCTTCGATGGATGCACAGAGCTAGTGGCTTCTCTCCCGAGGTTGAGTTTTGGGTTCTCCAGTTCACTCTATCTAGTGTTCTTTACTGCAAAGTCCCTATTCGGTGGAAATCTTGGATCTTCGGGATCCTCTACATCTTCCTTCTCTTCTTCTTGCCTTGGTCACTTGGTCAGCATGGAGCCACCTCTCAAGATCAAGTACACGCATATCCTTATGGTTCTCGGCACCACACAAAGTCCGACATTCCTCCTATGCATTGCATGTTTTCATCATCTTTGTACTAGGGCGCTTGGGCAAGTGAACAATTTCCCCACAAGGAACACTGTCCAAGTGGCACCTACTACATAAGCATTGCATCTCCACCTCACTCTTCTCTTGTTCCCCTTTTTGGGTCTGAGGGGAGGTGTTGAGAAACCCTTCACCCGCAGTTTGCATTTTTACGTTTCTGCGTTTTGCGTTCAGGGTTTGTAGCCCCAAAAAGGGGCGCCATCCTAGACTAACTATGCCTATTTATAGGCCACTCTCTCATTCATTCCTCACAGCTGATTCATTCAATCTGTCACCTCTTCTCTCCAGCCTCTCCACTACCCTCACAACCCTTCAAGAAAACATTGTGGTTCGTGGTTTGTGGCTGTCATCATCATCTTCCTTGTGCTACGGCACCCTTGTTCCCTTGGATCACATTCACTCCATGATTCAGATCTTCATCATTCCATTCATCAAAGTTTCTTCTCTCTTCTCTTCTCTTCTCCATGTTTGCCGAGTTCACTCCGTGTTCCTCCCCACAAACCCTATTGTCTCGCTGGTACGTCATCTTTTGACAGCTATTGCACGTCCTCAACGGCCTTCGCCTGTTCCAATTGATTTTGATGAAGACAACCATGAGAAAGCAGTGCTTTCGACGAGTCCTCATCTGCCTCAGATTCCAACTCACATCTTCCGGCCAAGGTGAAATCCAAGGCATAGAAGAGATCCTCTTCTTTGGATCATGGAAAGGGCTTGGTGGCCCCTTCCTCAATTGCTTTCTAGTGGTGGTGGTGGTGAGGTCATCCCTCACGACTTTCCTGTGCTAGAGAGGGAGTGTGAGAGGATAGTGAGATGGGGCAACCGCGCCTCATCTATATTTCTATACAGATGCACAGGATCTAGAGAGAGATGTCCTTGACGCATTGACCAAAGTCTAGCAGGTTCAAATCCTGAAGCTGGGATTGACATCCAAGTTCATGATGGATTGGTTATTTGACAGAGAGCGGGTGGCTTTCATCTGAACCTCACATGAGGGAACACTTTGGCAGTCTAGCCAAAGAAGGGGCATCCATGGTCATTTATGCACTGTGGCATTGGTGATAGGATGGTCATGTGTGCTACATCAAAGGCATTATTGACAAACATTGAGAGCTGCTATGATCTTCTCTATCTTCAAGAACTGGTACAATCGATATCGACATTAGGTTCTCTCCAAGGCACCTTGGTGGTGGCTTGCACACCCACTACTTGGGTATCCATGGTTCTACTCTGATAGACATTGTTGTTTATACTATGATGAGACATTATCATTATCAAATCAACAATGATCTGAGAGAGGGTATTAGCAGATTAGTCAATTCATGGCTAAGTTTGTGCATGTGGTACAACATGTTGGACACCAAAGATATTTTAGGCATTTTATTTGTCAATACTTATTGTGATTTGGCATTATTTGCAGCAACATTTAATGTTGGCCAACCAGTCATATTTTATGGCATTTATTTGGCATATATATTCTCATGCTTCCTCATCTCTTGGATCTCAACTGAGCAGCAATTTGAGGAGTGAGAGTGACGGAGAGTCAGAGAGGGAGTGGAAGTACGATTAGAGTTGAGTGTACCAACAATATGTTGGTACACAAAAAATAAAATGTATTTATACTTAGGGCATATAAGGGTGCATTCACATGTACAACTAAATAATGTGCGTGTACTATACTACATGGAGGTGAAAACGGGCCTTTATCCCAACAATCTCCCACTTAGAGGTCAACCAACTCCCACTAGTCATATGCAATGCTCATGCTGAGCTTTGCTTAGACTTCTGTAGGATTGTCTTGTGTTTTGATCTTGGTCAATGTGATTAGACCATCTTCCAGAATTTGTCTAATAAAGTGATATCGCACATCTATATGCTTTGTGCGTGAATGATACATGGCATTCTTGGCCAAATATACAGCTCTCTGGCTATCACATCCCAATACTACAGTACCCATAGACATGCCGAGATCCTCTGCAAGTCTACTCAACCATATAGCTTCCTTAGAAGCTTCACTACTTGGTATGTATTCAGCTTCAATAGTACTCGTGCGACAATGTTCTACAACCTGGAACACCAAGAAACGGCCCCACCAACAACTGTAAAGACATACCCGCTGGTGGACCTATAAGTGTCCAAGTCACCTGCCATGTCTACATCACAATAACCCTACAAACTAAGTGCACCTTGCCCATAGCAAATACACTTTCTTTGTGTACCCTTTAGGTATCGAAGAATACACTTGATAGCTTCCCAATGTGTTTTGCTAGGATTTGACATAAACCTGCTAACAACTCCCACTGCATGAGCAATGTCTGGACGAGTAGCAACCATAGCATACATAAGAGAGCCACAACCCGATGCATAAGGGACTCCCTTCATAGCATTTGCTTCCACGTCATCTTTTGGGCTGTTGGCTTTACTAAGCTTAAGATAAGGAGGTAAGGGTACCCCAAAAGGCTTAGCTTCAGCCATATTAAATCTGTGCAGTACCTTTTCAATGTACTTTTCTTGAGATAAAAACAGCAATTTCTACATTCTATCTCTGAGAATCCTCATGCCCAAAATATGCTCTGCATTCCCCAAATCTTTCATGAAGAAGGCTGATTTCAGCTAATTTTTGAGAGCATCCAAACTAGTCTTTCTTTTCCCAGCTAGCAACATATCATCCACATACAAAACAAGTATGATGGGGCTGCCATCTGTATCCTTTTTCATGTACAAACAATGATCTACATGGCTACATGTAAACCCATGAGATAGCATAAAAGTATCAAACTTTTTGTGCCTGTCGTGGTACTTCCTTCAACCCATACAAGCTGCGTTTTAGTTTACACACCATCTGCTCTTTTCCAAGAACTACAAAGCCCTCCGACTGTTTCATGTAGATTTCTTCATCAATGTCACCATGCAGAAAAGTTGTTTTTACATCCATTTGGTACAGATCTAAGTCCAATACAGCAATGAGAGCAAAAAACACACGTAATGTGGTCATCTTCACAACAAGTGAGAATACCTCTTGGAAGTCAATCCCTTCCTTCTCTGCATACCCTTTAGCAACCAGTCTTGCCTTGTACTTGGGTTTCCCATCAATTGTCTTTACTTTGTAAACCCATTTGTTTGGAAGAGGCTTCCTCCCTTTGGGCAACGACACAAGATCCCAAGTATCATTAGCATACAGAGATTTAATCTCTTCCTGCATAGCTAGCTCCCACTTACTACTGAATTGGCATGACTTGGCCTCTTTGTATGTAAGAGGCTCACCCTCATCTGTAAGCATCACATAATGCAAGGAGAGGTCAAACCTATGTGATTGCCTTCTTACGCATGTAGACCTTCGTACCTAATGATCAACATTTTCAGGAATTGGATCTACCTCTAGAGATATATCATTTTCAGCATTTATTGGCTACTGTAAGCCATTTTCAGCATGCTATTCATGCTATATAGCACCTTCATTTTCATTACCAGCACCTACATTCTCATAATCAGCAAGTCTATTTTGCTGTCCATGACCTCCTTGTGCTTCTATTTGCTGTCCATCATCATCTGGCTCAAAAATAGCCAGCTGATCATCAGTTCCATTCTATGGTACAGCATCATGAGGCTCATCATTTGAAGCAATAGGTGACTGCAAATTCTGAAATTTGACCTTTTTCATGTCTTCATTGGAGGCTAAAGTACTTTTCAGCAATTTTGTCTCATTAAACATGACATTACGGCTGCGAATAATTTTCTTGGACTAAGGTAACCACACTCTGTAGCCAAATTCACCCTCATCACCATAGCCCATGAAAATGTCTTTGGTGGATTTCGGGTGGATTTCGGGTCAAGCTTACTTCTCAACTCATCTCTAACATGCACGAAGGCATCACAACCAAATATCCGTAAATGGTCATATAAGACCGATTTGCCAGACCAAACCTCCCTAGGGATGCCATTATTTAAGGACCTGTTTGGAGAGCGGTTGCAAATGTGAACTACGGTTTTGAGTGCCTCCCCCAAAATTCATGAGGGAGATTAGCAATGGACAGCATGCACCGCACTCTTTCACATAATGTCCTATTATATCTTTCAACCACCCCGTTTGAAGAAGGGTTGTAAGGAGCTATAAGCTTCCTCTTAATTCCATGCAAGTCACAAAAGGACTTGAATTCAGTGGATGTGAACTCACCCCCATTATCACTTCTCAAGCATTTCAACTTTCTACCTATCTGAGTGGTCACAAATGCATGAAAAGTTTTAAAAACAGTAAACACTTCACTTTTCTTTTTCAACAGATATACCCAAATATTTTTGGAACAATCATCAATAAAGGACACAAAATATGCAACATCACCCAGCGATTTCACGGGCATACTACATACATTAGAATGCACTAAGTCCAAGACATTGGACTTACAAGAGACACCAAAGTAAAAGGAATTTTTTATTTGCTTTCCAAAACACTCATTACAAAAGTCAAGTTTAGAGCCTTTTCCATCAACCTCTTCAGAGAGATAAGGACATCAAGTCCTTTCTGGCTCATATGGCCTAATCTCTTATGCCATAACTCCAAATGACAACCAATTTCAACAACTACAAGAAACTAGCCATTCAAAGCTTTACAATGCAAGCAATAAAAAGTGTCGTTCTTGGTTCCTTTTGCAATCAACATGGAACCCTTTTTCACTTTCCACAAACTTCCACCAAACAGCGTAGTGTAACCATGCAAATCAAGCTGACCAACAGATAGTAAACTCTTTTTAATGCCAGGCACATATCTGACATCTTTCAACACAAGCTCTTCCCCATTATCTAAAGACAAATGTACAGTGCCAATCCCATCAATGCTACAAGCATGGTTATTTCCAAGATACACCTTTCCATAACTATCTGCATTGAACATAGCAAAACACTCCAAGCAAGGAGTTACATGGAAAGAGGCACCAGAGTCTACAATCCAAGTCTGAGTGACACCATCATCAACTGACAAAAGTGCATCAATCACATCAGCCTTGGTAATCTTCATATCCTGCATGTGACATACAAGGGCATCATAATCAACTGCACATAATACATTAGCCTCTGTATCCAAAAGCTCCTCTATGACTACACTAAAGATCACATTGGCCTTTTCCTTGCCTTTGGCTGCCTCAAATACATCTGTCTTATCCTCCTTTTTCTTTTTGTCTCCTATATTCTTCTCTCTCTCTCTTGTTCCTTCTTGTAATATCTGCAATCATGCTTCTTGTGGCCCTTCCAACCACAGTAATAGCAAGTAATGTCACTCTTTTCCTTTCCTTTGCTTTTGCTTCTATTTCTCTGTCCTGCATTTGCATTTTTCTTTTCAACCCTGACTCTTATATTATAAGCTGAGTTGTTGCCTTCTCTACTAGACATATGTCTCATTTCTTCATTCAAGATTGAACCCCTCACCCCATCATATGAGAGATTGGGGTTATTGCTGAGAGAAACCACCAAGATCTCCCAAGAATCAAGCAATGTCATGATCAAAAAGATCGCCCTCAACTTATCATCAAAATCCAAATTTGCATCCTTAAGCTGATTTAAAACGCCTATAAATGCACTGGAGTTCTCAGCTGCAAGCTTTGACTCATCCAATCGCATATTCACCCACTTGCGCATTAAATGCACCTAATTAACAGGTGTGGTGACCTCATAGGTAGTTTTCAGTTCTCCCATATTGCATAACATGTATCTAAACCCTTAATGTCTGTCAAAATGTCATCAAAAACACCCATCTTAATGTAAGCCACAACCTTTTTGTTGACTCTGGCCCAATCTGCATCAGACATTTGTGCGGGTTTATCTTCCTGCAAAGCATCCTCACAATCCTTTAAGAACAATACGCCCTGCATACGGTCTTTCCAAAGGTCAAAACCATGACCATCAAATTGTTTGATTTCCATCAAACTCTTGGTGTCTGAAGTGGAAGAAGTTGCAGCCATTTTATCACGAACACAAGAGTAAATGCCCTCAACTGCAGAAGCACAAGCTGAGCCAGCAAACACACTGTTGTTCTTCCTCAAACAATAATAAATCTCTGATGAAGAAATTTACCAAATTCTGCACAAAGCCCCAAAATTTCAGGTCCAATAGTGCATAGATGTCAACCAATCTGACCAAGCTGAGCAAAATTTTAACAATGCACGAAAAGCCCCAATTTTTTGGGGTCCAATGTTAAGAAATTTTACTCAAAAGAGGGAAATTCTAACAAATTTGGTAAAATCCCCAATTTGATTGAGGTCACCATGCACAATGTCTGCAATTTGTGACCTGAATGTCACTGTCGAGCATGGATGAGATCAAATCCAAGAAAAGTCCCAAATTTTCGGGCTCAAAGTTGCACAAAATTGATGATTGTGCTTTCACGCATAAACCTCCATCAGGGGAAAGAAACGAGAGAAATTAAAGAAATTTTCTGATCAAAAATTGACGACGAGGCGCACAGCGTGTGTATGTGTGTGTGTGTGTGTTTTTGGGGGGGTGGGGGGAGGGACCCACCGGCCTGTCACGTCAGTCACGTGGCTGGTTGCCACTATCCCATCACGTCCAGTTGGTCTGCCATATGCGCCTACAGCCCTTTGGAGTCACGACGTCTTGCCATATCATGTCGTCACAGAAATCAGCCTCACGCTGACCTGGAGCCCATCGACTACAACTTGCCTGTCACCTGGTCACGCTCGACTGCAACTCACCTATTGCCTGGTCACGCTCCTATGTGTTGACTGCAGGAGTCGCCTTAGTCTACCTAGTCACCCTTGCTAGTCTTCAGCACAACCTATGCTAAACAGGCCTTGTGATTCGAGCTGCCTACACCTTAGTCTCGGGAAGCTTGCAAAACCAACCGCTTTGATACCAATTGTTGGATCTCAACTGGGGATGAGCAGCAGTTCAAGGAGTGAGACTGACGGAGAGTCAGAGAGGGAGTGGAAGTACGATTAGATTTGAGTGTACCAACAATATGTTGGTACACAAAGAATAGAATGTATTTATGCTTAGGGCATATAAGGGTGCATTCACATGTACAGCTAAATAATGTGCGTGTACTATACTACACGGAGGTGAAAACGGACCTTTATCCCAACACTCCTCCACATTCATTTTTATCACCTGACAGTTCTTGGGGAGAGGAGAGGGAGCATGTGTCACTGCCCCCACAGCTGGTGACTCAAATTGCTTCTGTACTGTCTCATGTCTTGGTATATGGATTCCATTTCTCGACCATACATCTAAATTCTCATTTGTATTGTGTTCTCTCTTTCTTTTCTTTTGTCTTCTGTTCAACAATTTATTTCAGCACATATTTATGCTTCCAACTGCACCACTTCTAACAAGCAGGGCCCTAGAAGGTCTACTCAACTGGCCCCTCAAGCTTCCAATGCATCGTTGTTTATAGCTAATTACATTGCACATTCCAAGCTAGATAGTTGGCATAAGGCACTCCACAACCCTTTGTGCCGTGAGGCCCTGGAAAAAGAACTAGATAGTATCAACTGAAATGGGACTTGGACCTTGGTGGATCATCCTTGTCACAAGCCGGTAATCGAGAGTAAGTGGATTTTTAGGACCAAGCTAAAGGCTGACGGTACTTTAGACGAATACAAGGCTCGCCTTGTAGTGCAAGGTTTCAAGCAAACGCATGGCATTGACAATGAAGAAACCTTCGCATCTATCGCTCGGTTGACATCTTTTCGTCTATTGGTTGTGCTCCCCGCTCATCAAGTTGGCCGATCTATTAGATGGACATCAAAAGTCCCTTTCTAAACAATTATTTGGAGGAGAAAGTCTATGTGGAGCAGCCTCCCAACTTTTCTTCCTCTAACCAGAATGACAAGGTATTTTACTTGCGGAAAGCTCTTTATGGGCTGAAGCAAACACTAAAGTCTTGGTACCATAGGATAGACAAGTTCTTATGGACTCATGGATATTCTACCCCCTATGATCCAAATCTACATGTGACCACTGCAAACACAAGGTTCAACTATAACTTGCTATATATTGATGACATACTTCTCACTGGCTCAAATTCTACAACCATAGCAGAAAACAAGGCAAAGCTTTGCACTACATTTGAGATGACAGGGGATGGAGATTGTTCGATTGGAGGGAAGTATCTTTCTGTCACAGCAAAAGTATACCCTACAACTAGTGGAACAGTATTGCACCAATCAAACATGGCCAGTGGCCACACCTCTAGATCCCACCCTCCATCTACATAAGGATACCTCGGGCCAGCCCCTTGATGCTCACACCTATTGCTCTAGTGTAGGGAAACTACTTTGGTTGATACATACTAGGCTAAATCTTACATACTCAATTAGTTTACTTAGTTAGTATTTTAATGCACCTAGAATGTCTCATTGGATTGCTATCTTCATGTGCTAAGATATTAAGATGTACTTATAATTATAAACTAACTTATAGTCATGGTTTATACTTACAAAGGTACACTGATTCTGACTGGGTAAGAGATACTGACACCCGATGTTTCCATGGCAGTTATCTCTATACCTTGGGCATGGCACCCATCTCTTGGGCTAGTCATAAGTAAGAGACAATGACAACTTCCACGTTTGAGACAGAGTATCAAGCTCTCTTCGATGGTACCACTAAGGCCATCTATTTGAGAAACTTGCTAGCTGCACTTTAGTTTCCTTGCGAGGCATCTACAGTTGTCTACTATAACAACCAAAGTGTCATTGCCCTTATAGGCAACTGATCATCACACCTCGGACATGGCACGTGGCGGTTCACTTCCACTTCACCAAAGAGCAGGTTAAGCTAGGCATTATTCGCCTAGAGTTTGTACCTTCCAATGACAATTTTGTAAATATTTTGACCAAGGCAGTCAACAAGCTGATTCTTCAATATCTTCTACCACGGATCAGCTTGGGTACATCCTCTACTTCTTTAGATTCAAAAGGAGAGACTGCTTCTCTCTTACTTCTTCCAGTTTGAGAGGGGGCGGTCTTCTTCCCTAATAGTGAGTCGTGACAATGATGATGTTTTCAGTTTTTCACTCTTAGACATTTTATAGTGTACATTATGGACATTTGTAACTTTATCTGTATTATTAGTATGCCACGATTATAAAAGGACGCTTGGGAAAGTGAATAATTCCCCTATGAGAGCACTGTCCAAGTGGCACTGTTGCATCACATTCTGTATGAGCATGAAACCTTATATCTTCCCTTGCATTATCCTATGCATTGGCATTTTGTTCGTGTAAACATGCATCTATGGACATTTGTCCCTTTTCGGTCACCCTTGAAATGATCGACGTTGGATCCACCATACTCATGGCATTGCACATGGCAATCTCCAAAGGCATTTTTTCCCTATACTTGCATGATGGCTTTGCTTGTCTTGCTTGCTACTACATTGTTGTGCTTGTCTCTCAACATATTCTCTATATATGATTGACACACATATACCCTTAGGTAATCCCTAGGCACTTATCCTAGTCGTATGTGGGATTGTTTTTCTTGTTTTATGAAGGTAGTGGGGCTACCCATCCTTATTTTCCGTACCTTGGGACATAGTGACTCAATGGGACAAACACTAACTTAAAATCCTTACTTAATGCTAAATCTTGTGACGAACTAAATCAAAGCCCTCAACAAAAAAAAAAAGCCCATTGTTGATTCCATCCACCTTTGAAGGACTTAGTAGGCCCCTGGGTAGCCGACAAGCTGTCAGAGATCATAGCCTGTTTTCAGGCAGGCAGCAGCAGGCAGCAGCTGCACAGTCCAGCTGCACAGTCGGACTGTGCAGTCGGACTGCCACGTGGCAGTCCGACTGCCTGCAGCTGATTTTTATCAGGCTGCGCCCTATTTTGGCGCCCCAGTCTAGGCAGATTTTCGCCTATTTATTGCTGACGATTTCAGCAGTCTGGCATTCATTCTCTGTCGCAGATTACAGACCGGTGCCGTGCAGATCTCTGTCTCTGTTCGCAGATTTCTGACAGCAGACAGTGCAGACTGCAGCAGACTTCGAGGTGGACAGCAGGTCGCATCGTCGAGGTGGAGACACGCAGTCCAGCGCACTGCGCCCGTGTATATCTTTGTATTCAGCATTCTTTATACAGCAGATCTTCAGTGTACACTGTCTCTTTCTCTCCCTTCTCTCTCTGCGTTCTCTCTCTCTCAGTCCTACGCTTCCGCACCGCTGCACTCTGACATGGTATCAGAGCAGTGTTTGAGGGCTGACTGAGCGCAGAATCAACCTGAAGAGGAGTTTCCATCGCGACACAAATTTGCGTTTTTTGCGTTTAAGGGCAGACAGGAGGGCTGCGCCTTGGAACAAGGCTGAAACGAGTGTGGGCGCACAGGAAAGGAGTACAGGTGGTGGATTTGCTGCTGTTTACTGCTGTTTGTCGCGGAGAAAGTTTGAGTTTTCAACCTAAAAGTGCAGGTTTTGCTTTTTCATCGCCTCCGGCGGGTGAAGGAGCTTCGGGACGCTGAAGAGCCTTAGCAGGCTGAGTCTACTCAGTCAGAGGGGGCTGCTTTTGCGTTTGAGAAGGCATTGCAGGTGAAGATGTCTGCAGAGATGGACTTGGAGTTCCAGGCGATTATGGACCGGAAGGTGCCTGTCCTACCGGCTCTTCCTACAGATCAGAAGCTCGACGGCGACAACTACCGCATTTGGCGCGTTATGATGTTGGCCATTCTGGAGTCCTATGATTTGGCCGAGTTGGTACAGGAAGATATTGACCGGCCCTCGGTAAGAGATGAGTCCAAACTCTCTTCCGATGCTCGTGCTGAGTTGGCCAGGGCCCAGTCTCATTGGGACAAACTGAATGCCAGGATTCGATCCTTTCTCTTTCTATCATGCACTACAGCCGTGATCGCTCACATCGAGCACTTGACGGTGGCTCGTGAGATATGGCTGGAGCTTGATCAAATGTACAATCGGATGACCCTGATGAAGAGGGTTTCTTTGGAGGTACAGATGCGGACCTTGTCCGTCAATAAGTCTTCTTCGCTAAGGGAACACATTAACAAGCTAAGGCAGCTACAGATGCAGGTTCAGAATGCGGGGAAGCCGATCTCCTCCGAAGACATGGCGATTACACTTTTGTCCCAGTTGCCGCCACGATTCGGTACATTTTACTCTGCCCTTATTGCTTCAGGGCGAGAGTCTACTCTTCGTTGGGAGGAGTTGGTTCCTATGGTCTTGGACCAAGAGGAACAGTTAAAGGGACAGAATGCTTCCAAGACGGAGGCGTTGACGGGTCAAGCCTCTCAGAAGAAGGGGAAGGACCAAAAGAAGAAGAAGGGGGATAACAAGTCCAAGAAGGACAAGGAGAAGGACAAGGACAAAGACTCCACATGCCATATTTGTGGAAAGACTGGCCATTGGAAGAAGGATTGCCCTGACAAAGACTCGAAGGACACCAAGAAGAAGGAAACCAAGGATTCTGGAGCGGTGGCTGCACCCTCATCAGCTGCATTTCTACATCTAGTTGTCATTGAGGACGCTTCACCGAATGCTTCTGATGCTGCGATGGCGGCTTCCCAATCTCAAGAGTGGATTATTGATAGTGGTGCCTCACGGCACATGACTCCTTCATCAGATGGTGTTGCCCAGCTGCGACCTTCGCGTGGGCAGGTTCTCATTGGAGACAGCTCTTCAGTTTCTATTGCAGGTTGGGGTAAGATGCAGCTTATTCCGGATGGACGAGGTGGCACCCATACTTCAGAGGTTTTGCATGTACCAGGATTGGGGTACCATCTCCTTTCAGTCCATAAGATTTGTTCCCTTGGTCTTCTGGTGGAATTTGACAGTTCTACAGTGCGAGTCCTTGATCGTGAATCGAGGAAGGTTCTATCATCTGGATATGAGGAGAACGGCATTTACAAACTGAAGTCTTCCACTGCCCTCTCTACTCTTCTTCTTACCTCACAGTCACAGTCTGAATTATGGCATGCTAGGTTTGGTCACCTGAACTATGACTATCTTCGGAAGGCGTCACGGGGACAGCTTGTTCGAGGGTTGCCGGATATAGTGGTGAGCCAGCAGCCATGTGTCTCCTGCATACGGGGGAAGCAGCATAGAGATGCCATTCCCCACACCGCTTCGCGGCGGTCTACTTCACCGATGGAGTTAGTATCTACGGATCTATGTGGCCCTATGAGGAATGAGTCCCTGCGTGGGAGCTCGTACTTCATGCTGATCGTGGATGACTATAGCAGGATGACATGGGCCTACTTTTTGGCACTAAAATCAGAAGCTTTCTCGCACTTCAAGGATTGGCTTCTCTTTGAGGAGAACCGATCAGGCCGGAAGTTGAAGACCTTGCGATCCGACAAGGGAGGTGAATTTGTCTCTAATGAATTTGCTCGGTTTTGTGCAGATAGAGGAATTCACCAGGAGTTTGCCAATACGAATACTCCACAAGAAAATGGTATTCTCGAACGGAAGAACCGCAGTGTGATCGAGATGGCGCGCACCATGATGGAGCACCGACAGACCCCTCAGGTTCTGTGGGCCGAGGCTGTGGCTACTGCAGTTCACATCCTTAACCGATCTCCTACTTCGGCCGTGGAAGGGATGACTCCATTTGAGGCGTATTTTGGGTCGAAGCCAGATGTTTCTTACTTTCGGGTCTTTGGGTGTGATGCCTATGTTCACATTCCCAAAGCTCACCGTGACAAATTCGAAGCGGCTTCCCGCAAACAGGTATTTGTTGGCTACAGCTCCCAGTCCCAAGGCTACCGACTCTATGATCCCGTCAAGCGGGATGTATATACTAGCCGTGATGTGCGGTTTGTGGAGGTTCCGGCTTCTTCAACGGGTGAGTAGCATCCCGTTCTTGGAGATCCAGGGGAGAGTTTGGCTCCTTCTACAGTTCCACTGGAGCCTGTGCCGTTTGATTATGATTCTGTTTCTGACACAGAGTCTACTGCTCCACCGGATCCTTCTGAGGAGTTACCACCGGTGGACATTCCAGAGTCTTCTACTGATGGAGAACGACGAGGGGAGGTTCGGCCTCCTCCTCGCTGGGCCCGTGATACACTCCGTGATTCAGGGATCGAGGGGGTTCCTGAGGAGTGGGGACCGCAGGATGGTCCGCGGCGGTCACGGAGGCACCAGGCGCATTCTTCGGAGCTTGTGTGCTCCAATTATTGTTTGATGTCCCGAGTTATGCAGGCTCGAGAGCCCACCTCCGTGAAGGAGGCTTTACAATCCGCCCCATGGAAGAAAGCTATGGAAGCTGAGTTGGAGGCTATTGAGAGGAATGGCACTTGGTCACTTGTGCCACGCCCCCCGAAGAAGAAGGTGATTGGAGTCAAGTGGGTCTTCAAGACCAAATATCTCAGTGATGGTACTTTGGATAAGCACAAGGCTCGCCTTGTTGCTAAGGGTTTTGCCCAGCGCCCAGGGATTGACTGTCATGACACCTTTGCCCCTACAGCTCGTATGGCAACCATTAGAGCTGTTCTTGCTTTGGCTGGCCATAGGAGATGGCCTGTTTATCAGCTGGATGTGAAGTCGGCCTTCCTGAATGGTGATTTGAAGGAGGAGATCTACGTTGAGCAGCCTCCTGGCTTTGGTTCTTCAGATGGGAAAGTCTACAGGTTGAAGAAGGCCCTGTATGGTCTCAAGCAGGCCCCGCGACCTTGGAACGAGAAGATTGATTCGTTCCTCCAGACTCAGTTGGGATATCGGCGGTCCAAGGCCGATCCGCAGCTGTATGTTCACACTTCCGAGGATGGTTGTGTGCTGTTTGTATTATATGTTGATGATTTGATTGTCACAGGTGATGATGCACAGCAGGTCCAGGAGACAAAGTCAGCTTTACATCGGACGTTCGAGATGACGGATTTGGGGCTACTCCATTTCTTTTTAGGACATGAGATTTTTCAGTCTCAGAGGGGGATCTTTCTCTCCCAACAGAGATATGTACAGGAGCTCTTGGTGTCTTTTGAGATGGAAGATTGTCGGGCCCTCTCTACTCCTATGGATCCGAACTGGAAGGCCACTTCCCACTCAGCTTCTCCTTTGGCGGATGCTTCCCGCTATCGACAGTTGATAGGGTCTTTGATTTGGCTTCTCAACACCAGGGTTGATCTATGTTTTGCTGTTGGGCTCTTGGCAGGGTTCATGAGTGAACCTAAGACGGTGCATTGGCAGGCTGCTCAGAGGATACTTCGGTATCTGAGGGGGACGTCTGATTTGGGGATTCATTACCCCGCAGGAACAGATGGGTCAGATCTTGTACTTGCAGGTTGGAGCGACTCGGATTGGGCCGGTGACGTGGACCACAGGCGGTCTACAACAGGTTACTGCTTTACTTTGGGTGCAGGTGTTATTTCTTGGAGTAGCAAGAAGCAGCCCACGGTAGCCCTTTCGTCTACTGAGGCGGAGTATCGGGCCGCGTCTTCCACCACATGCGAGGTTGTGTGGCTTCGGAGATTGTTGGAGGAGCTTGGGTGCCCCCAGACTCATCCTACATTGCTGCGATGTGACAATGAGAGTTGCATTGCCTTGGCGAGGAATCCTGTTTTTCATGCCCGGACGAAGCACATTGAGATCCAGTACCACTTCATCCGAGAAAAGCTTTTGGATGAGACCATCACTGTGGAGTATTGCAAGACGGAGGATAATCTTGCGGATTTGTTTACGAAGGCGCTTCCTCAGGCTCTACTTCGGCAACATTCCAGATCCCTCAGGCTTCTGCCCTGTCCAGGCTCTGAGAGGGGGTGTCAGAGATCATAGCCTGTTTTCAGGCAGGCAGCAGCAGGCAGCAGCTGCACAGTCCAGCTGCACAGTCGGACTGTGCAGTCGTGGCAGTCCGACTGCCTGCAGCTGATTTTTATCAGGCTGCGCCCTATTTTGGCGCCCCAGTCTAGACAGATTTTCGCCTATTTATTGCTGACGATTTCAGCAGTCTGGCATTCATTCTCTGTCGCAGATTACAGACCGGTGCCGTGCAGATCTCTGTCTCTGTTCGCAGATTTCTGACAGCAGACAGTGCAGACTGCAGCAGACTTCGAGGTGGACAGCAGGTCGCATCGTCGAGGTGGAGACACGCAGTCCAGCGCACTGCGCCCGTGTATATCTTTGTATTCAGCATTCTTTATACAGCAGATCTTCAGTGTACACTGTCTCTTTCTCTCCCTTCTCTCTCTACGTTCTCTCTCTCTCAGTCCTACGCTTCCGCACCGCTGCACTCTGACACAAGCACCCTTGGTTCAATGCCCTGGCCTCCTTGGGGTAATCACTTGGCCTCCCTTAGTAAGATAACCATCGCCTTTGTGGTCTTGGTAGGTCATTGGGCAACTAACACACACCCTTTGCTCGATGCCCTGGCTACTTTGGGGTGGGATGCCTTGGGGTAAAAGAAAATAAACACAAGGGCTTATTTCTCATGGCTCAGTTTTAGGTTTGAGAGGGAGAGGGGGTGTTGAGCTAAACAGGCATTAGCCTAACTTAAACAACTCCAAAACACGCTTAATGAATGAAGAAACCTTATTATTTTTAAAAAAACGTGATCCTAGAGAGTAATTGTGTCCCACATGCCAAACCCTAATTTTGGATGCCCAAACTTTCTATAAATAGATATGCAACTCACCACTCTCCCTCTATCTCATTTTTGCAAGTTTCAGGAGTTGTATCTTTGTTGCCCACACCCCACTCACAGAGGACACCACGGTCAAACATTTCCCTTATTGTATGCTACCATCTGACACCTGATTCTCGTCTCCATCTCCACCTGTTGGCTATCACCATCACTCTAGAGTTGTTGCCGCCTAGTCCTCTAGAGTTGCATTTATTGTTGTCGCCACCTATTGGAGCTATCGCTATCACTCTCCTTGGTCATCTAGCATATCCATTTGGTATTTTCTCTCTTTTGCCTGTCGCCTGGCCTGGTGGCTACATTTGCACTCATTTGTTGTCGCCCGATTTTTCTCTCTCCTCAAGTACCTGTGTTTTTAGTCTTTCTCTCTGCTCACTTCCTATCTACATCAAATCTAGCCTCTGGCTGCATTTTCTAGTGTTCGACACACAAAGACTACCTTGCTATGTTTCGGGATCCATTTTGGAGTATGACACATTCTCCAACTCATAACCTCTGCCTTGATCCCAGAGATACGAGAGTTCGAGGTTCAATATTCATTGCATAGTGTGTTTGAACTTTGCTGCATGAGCATCATATATATAGTAGTCATTCACTTCATTATTCATTGTGTTCACTGTCTCTAAGTTACCCTAACCCTAATTGTAATCTGTGTTATCAGTTTGTGCTTTGTTGTACAATTAATTTTGTGTTTTCTATATTTAGAGCATCTCTTCACATTGAGCCTTTCAAAGTAAATTTGAATTTTTATTGCCTCCAAATAAAGGTTTGTATGCTTTTTTGGCATTGGGAGGGGCTACCCAACACATGCGATATCATTTAAGGCACAATAGGATGTCTTCTAAGGTGGACATGGAATTTCAATCCATCCTGGACCACAAGGTCCCTATTCTACCAACTCTTCTCTAATATCACAAGCTCAATGGAAAGAACTTTAAAATTTAGGGAGGGAGTGCTGATGGAGGCCTTTCTAGAGTCTTATGATATAGATGAACTCATGACTGAAGCCATTGACCATCCAATGGTCAACAAGACTTCAACCATTTCTTAAGCCAAGAAATCACAATTGTAGAAGGCCCAAACACATTGGGATAAATTGAATGCTCGCATTCATCGTTCATATTCCTCTCATTTACACCAACAAGCATATGATAGTTGCCAAGAAAATATGGTTACATCTTGATCAACTATATGAGGTATAGTCACTTTTGGTGACATTTGTTCAGTGTATTAGTGGGATTGACACTTTGCCAATATTGGCTAATCATCTATCGAGCTCCATTGTAGAAGTCCTACATGTTCTAGAATTGGGCTTTCCACTCCTCTTTGTTCATGGCCTTACTAGACTTGGTACCCAGGTTGTCTTCACCAAACAAGCCATCTATATTGAGGATTCTTCTTTAAGAGCCATTTTAGCAACAAGTTGGTAGGAGAGGGGGCCATACAGGCTCCATTTTCCTTTTATACATGGTTCTCAGTGGCAGTCTTCCACATCCGCACCCGTTCCCAACTACACATCATCTATTCTACAAGTTCCATACCATCCCCCATGACCTGTTCTGGTGGTTTCCTTGTAACTCCCATCCCTTTCAAAGGGGAAAAATCTTGATGATGTGGCTCTGGTTCCCTCACCCCTTATGTTTAAGAGAGGGATTCCCAAATCTTGAGAAGCTTCTTCATCAACAAACTTATTCAGCTTTGGCACTTCTTCTGCCCCCTTTGGATCCATTCCATCTTCTTTGGCCTTTAGCGACATCCAAGATTTGCAAGGGGGTGTTAACAATTGTGTATATCATACATAATCATCTCCTACCTCTGAGACACAATCTAAATCGGATAGGGACATTAGCTCTAAATTTCTGTCTATCATGTATTTTGATGGAGGAGGCAGCTCTTTCTAGAGCATGCATTTCTTTTGCAATCCGCTTTAGGTATATTCACACTAGCAGGTTAGTTTCCAACTTTTGCATTTCTTTTTCAATGGATCTAGACTATGTTCACACTAGCCTCAATGAGGCAACAAATAGATCTAGTAGGCGAGAGCATTCTCTTGATTATAGTGACAAGATGATCACATGGGCTACTTCAACGACATTGTTGGCAGACATAGAGAGTTGCTATGATTCTTCTCTATTTTCAAAAGCTGGTATGATCAATATCAACATCGGGTTATCATTGAGGCACCTTGATAGTGGCTTGCGCACCCACTGCTTGGGTATCCATGGTCCTATCTAATGGTCATCATTGTATGTACTATGATGAGTCCTTATCATTATATATTACATTGTACCAAATCATCCATGATTTGAGAGAGGGTGTAAGCAGAAATGTCAGTTCATGTGTGAGTCTATGCATATCCCAATGACTAGGCACCGTAGACTATTTTAGGTATTTTTCTTATGCCTCATTTATGAAGTTTTGGTCATTTTATGCTAGCCAACCTCATTGTTATTATCTTATTCAGCTGGCAAACCTTTTGAGGTGCATCTATCTTTTGTCTCATAGGCCAATTTGGCTTCTCTCTATGTGTGCCCGCGAGCATGCTCATACAGGCATGTATGTGTGCTAGGAGAGCCATGACTAAATGACTATTTCCTTTGTTGCTTATTCTATTTTATTTACCCAAGACGATACATAATGGACTTGTAGAATCCATCATTTGGCCCATAGGGCATGTTGGCTTTCACTACAAGTTAAAACTCTCTCTCTCTCTCTCTCTCTCTCTCTCTCTCATGAGTGGGCGAAAGAAAATCGAGCACATACCTCTGGCACTTGAAATTGGTGCACGATGCCGCATTTCCTGTCGTGGACGGTGACGGTATGGATAGGAACGTCGATGGAGGCGGGATCGATGGGGGTGGTCCTGAACTCTCCTTCGTCTTTGTGCTTCACTGCCCTTACCTTGACTGCACTGCCAAACGAAGAAGAAGAAGAAGAAAAGGAAGACGACGATAATGAAGAAGAGAGCAGTGATGATGACGATGACGATGATGAGGGACGAGAGATGGCGTCCCTCTCCCAAAGCGGTGTCCGGCCTCCCATCGTCACAGCCATACCGGTTGTGAACCAAGTAGCAAATGGATATGGTATAATTTTTGAGCCACATAATTCAACTTCGAGTGGGCTCTATATATAATAACGTCCTGAATTTTGTGGAAATTCATAAATGCTATTTTAAATCCTGTATGGTCAGTCGAATGGGGTCCTAGCCCATGTGGTTAGCTCATGGGTTAGATTTAGTGGATGCATGAGTTCAAACCTTGGTTTGCGCGTAAATCGCACTATTTGTCCGCATTTAAAATTCGCTTACTCCTTTTTCATACCAACCATCCACTTTTTGGGAAAAAAAATCACTTCACAATTAAATAAAAAAACCTAAAACCCATCAATAATAAGGCTTGAGTTTTGACAAAGGTTAATGTCAAATGTGCCAAACCAAGTGAAATACCTTTTTTTCACTCTACAATAACTAATTTCTCAACAAGGTAGTGTTGAATTTTATATTTATTTAACAAATATGAATGAAAAGTATTTGATATAGGCCGCGTTGAACCTTCCTTTCTTCAAATAAGAAGAAATGTATAGATATAGGCAACTTGACTCATATGCATTTAAAAACTCATGAAATTTTATACTCATAAAATAGTTTTATATTTATATATTAAAATAAATTATAAGTTTTACATCTGAACAAGTTTTGTTATTATACAAAATGCCATTTTGCTTGCAAAATCATCTTAAGGCCCCCCAAAAATACCATATCTCTTAAATGATAACATGGATTGAGGAGCTATATAAATAAAAATGCTTCATTTTGCAAGATTTATCTAGTGGTAGAAGAATATGAGATACTTAAGATGAAAAATGCTATAATTTTACAAAAATATTGAGACTATAACTATGAAGATGTTCATGTAATGAGAAAATATAGATAAGCTACAATTACGATAAAAAATTGGGTGGTATAAATGGGAGATGATCTTTATGGTGATACCAATAATATAAGTGAAGATGGAGAGTATTGTATACTCAAGCAATTACCAATGTAGGTTTAAATCACTTCCCACATTGTGGTTGTAGAAAAGAGAAGAGATCTACTATGAATGGATGGCAAGGAGTTGTTTTATGGAGGTGTTCTAGTGATAGATTGAAATACGTAGAAGGATGATAGCATGTGATAAAAAAAATAAGTTATGTGCCCAACTTTGCTATTAGAGAACATAGTTCAATTGTTTAGACTTATCGATTCAATGAAAAACACTAGAAAATACTTCTATGAAAGCATCACATAAGTCATCTTTGTGTAGTATATTTTGCCCAAAAAAAAACTTCTAGTGAAATCTTTATAAATTGTAGCTAAGAATTTAACGTTTGAATATTTTACCCTCATACATCATTATATTTAATTTGCCCCTATAAATCATTAATCATTCTACATAAGGAACCATAAAATGTGATTAGAGATCCTCATTCTAGCATCTTGTGTTGATGGAATACAATTATCCTCTAAAACTTGTAAAAACTAGTATTTTAGAGAGTTATATGAATATCAAGAGAGGGTTTTTGAGAATTTTCGCAAGCTTTGAGAAGCATTTTGGAATTTTGGCTAGAAGTGAGGATATCTAGGTGATTTTGAAATTTGAGAAGCATCTTAGAAACTTTTAGGAAAATAAAAACATTTTTGGTAATTTTGTTGATAATATACATTATATAGTGAATTGTCTAAACATGTGCTATGGAATGCCATGGTTCTACTAGTGACTTCTTTAAACATAAAATGATTGTTGTATTAATTGAATATTTGGTGTTTACATCATGGACTTCTTGTCAAGGTGCACTCTATACCCTTGACAACTAGCTTGATATATGGTCTATTTTAAAAACTATCTCCAAGACTACTAGAAATAGTGGGTATTTTGACAACCTTCCTAACATATATGGTCTATGTGATTATCAAGGCTATGCTATATGCATCAAAAGAAGCGTCAACATGGATATATTGATCTATGTTGTAGGATGTGCCTCTGTATGAACCTTAATGTATACTGAGGCACATATTGATGTTAAAACTAGTAAACTATTGAGGCATATACAAACTCTCATTGTAGAAAGAAAACTTAGCAAGAGTCTCATATTATGGAGATACCAAACCCCCACTACTACCCATCCAAACTAGGATGTAGTTTGAATGAAATTAGATAAATTCAATTACAACTAGATCTTACACATTAAATAAGCTATCTAGATGAATGTATAAACATGCTGATCACAATGTTTTCATAAACACACCATTGCTTGAATGGTCAAACCCTAGGTGCAACAATGATCACATTGCCCCTTGAGCCCATGATCAACCCATGCTACTTTGTCCTCCTACTTCCACTTGTTTGGCTCCTTGTTGGCAATACAAATTGAATTTTCTCTACAATCTTTGCTCACAATGTGATTTGTTCCCCATAGTAGGTGGCTCATATGCATCTCCAGATAATAGTTAGTTTAGGGATGTAAAGAATTATGGATGCATAGAGCCACCCATAGAACTTGGACACTGATGCTAGTGGCAACAAAGTCAAGCCTTCGAAACACCCTCACCTTCCCATACATTCTGGTAATTTTTTAAAAAAATAGAACTAATAGAATAAACAATTAGTTTCTTGGTTAGTCTTTTTATCAACCCCACCTACTAGCTTTCCCTCCATACACATTTCAAGTCCACTTATTAATTCATTGACCTATATCCTACTTACCCATACACTATTCTACCAACATGATCAGACCTAACTTGCTAATCTACTGATCTACTACTGGCTTGGTAATCTAAGCTATTAATCTATCAACTTAATGCATAGGCCCACCTACTTACTTACATTCCTTACTAATCTACTTACTCAATCTAACATATTGACACAACTACTTAATAATCTACTTATTTACTTACATCCTAATTTGCGTACTTAACTACTTACAAATCTAGAGCTAAACTACTTACTTACCTAGTCTAAACTACTATCCACTTACTTAACTAACATTATCAACATTCAAACCTAAACTACTAAAATAAAATTGTTTTGATGTAGCAATTCTTTTTCATATTCACTTTGTTTGTCCTTATCTCATTTCACTTCTCTACTTCTCCTTAGCTCTATTGCCCTTATAGGATTTGAATGTATCAAATAACCACATAAATCATGATTGGAAGATGTGGGCTATATAATCAACACATTATGTAGAGCATGCATTGAACTTTAGTACAAGCTTTAGGGAAGTTTGAGATTTACACAATAAAATTAAGAATAATAATTGGGATAGGTTTTGGTGATTTTTGTTTTTGGAATCTTTGCAATGCTTTTGACCTTTCAAAACCACCTTATTTTATGAGCTTGAATATACTGTGAAGATTTCAAGAAGAAAATCCACCAAAACAATTATTAGAGATAGAAGACATGTAGATGAGCTACTAGAATTAAAGAGAATTAAATGCAATAATCAGTGATTATATCACTAAGTTTTGTCAAAGTCTAGGAAAGGAAATGAGAACACGAGCATGGGTGGCTTTAAGTTAATTGAAAATTGTAATAGAAGAAGTGGAAATTATGCTTAGTCCTTATTTGAGAGAACTATTTTTACGAATCACTAATTAACACACATTAATTAAAATATGGGTAGATTCTAGTTAATATACTCTAATTAAGTACTAGTTCATTGAGAGGAGATTAGAAGATGTGATATGTTAACACAATACTAAATAGTTGATTACATAAATTAATAATTAACTAACCCACCCTTAATCATTTTGTGTGTGTGTGTGTGTGTGTGTGTGTGTGTGTGTGTGTGTGTGTGTGTGTGTGTGTGTTCCCCATTACTTGGATATAATAATAAATAATGTGCATACACATTCCGCTTAAATAAAATAATATCCAACAATTCCGCATTTCTTGAAATAAGTTGATTTATGTGAAAAATTTGTTGTAAAAGTGATTTCATTGATGAAATTCAAATACTTGTCATATTCATAGATTTGGACATTATTAAATACAAGCGTACTTAGGAAAACTTAACCCATAACATTCAAATAGGGTAAAATCAGTACATTTAAAATTGAACCTTTAATCATTGAAGATGGAAAGAATTATTAGCATAGATGTGTTTACACACACACACACACACACACACACACACACACACACACACACACAGAATAAACTTATGGCTACCCTTTTGTCGAAAGTCTACCACAAGGGTAAGAAACAGCAGGGTGAAGGGAGATTCAAGGAGAGGAGTAGATGAAAGAGAAGGGGTTTAAAGAAATAGAAAATGTAGAGAAGAAACTGATAGAGGTGAAGCCTACCAATTTATTTCAGCATCCTATCATACATGGAAGACATCATCCCATAGCCAAATACATCCAAATAAGGGTGGGTTGAAGCCCAAGACACACTGAGACAATAGCTCAGCTCATTCACAAATACATATCATAACCCATGATCATAATCCATGATCCATGTTATTGCCATCCATTGAGTGCTATAGGTATTCACCTCAAAATGACATGTAAACTTCAAACTAGTGGTGGTAGAAGCCACTACAACCAAGACATATATCAAATGCTCCTGGCAAAGCTAAAAAGGCACTTCAGCCTAGTCAATAGCAATGTATTCCAACCCTCAATCAAGGCTCCAAAATGCATACAAATCCAATCATAAGCCTCTCTAATGAATGCCTAAGGTTGCCCTACTATTTAGGTATCGTACCTAATACATACATTCACTTAGATCACTAACAAGCTCTTCCAAATTGAGTGGACTATGGACTATAGGCTGCCTTGTTTATGACAAATTTGAACAGTCCAAAACAGCCCACAAACCAAGAAAAATCATACCTTTGGTTGTCCCAAGTGGTACACTAGATCCCGGAGCAAGAACTAAGCTCTAGGCATCAAGAAAAGCTCTGAGAATGAAGATGAAGCAAGATGTGACCTTGTTGGTCATGGATTCTCTATTCTTCCTTGTTCAAGATAGCATTATAGCTCCCTTCCTCTCTCCCCCAAATGTATATCAAAGACACATTTTACCTTCCTCCCCTTAATCTTGCCCATTCCTCCATGAGTTGAGCTTTCGTTGCATGCCCTTGGAAGCTCCTCTTATGATCCAGCACTCGAACCTTGTAGCCTTAAAACTCTCAATTTACCCACTCATTGAAGTTTCTATTGATCTCTTGTTAATTATCATATGTGTCCCACATAAATCTCAATGGCAAAAGGAAACAAAAAAAACTCAAAAGCCAAAAAAAGCAAAAGCGGCTATAAGGTAGCAAGTGCAACAACACGTGCAACATTGATTTTTCTAGACATTCGCAAATTTAGAGAAAATATTTTTATGTAACTTTGAGGTTGGGCTCACTCTCGTGAAAGTTATAAAAACATTATTAGTCAAAAAAAGATCCATAATGGTCAAAAGGTCGTAGGATGGCATACATGTTCATTGTAGGACAAGTTGGTCTTAATCTAGGCCATATGTATAAAAGCAAGAAGGTTGAACTTGTGCAAGAAGGAGGAGGGATGCCCAACTATAGGACTCAAAAAGTGAATGGATAAGTTCATTTGAGTGTGTGAAAGCCATTGCTTTGAGAGAGAGAGAGAGAGAGAGAGAGAGAGAGAGAGAGAGAGAGAGAGAGAGAGAGAGAGAGAGAGAGAGAGAGAGAGAGAGAGAGAGAGAGAGAGAGAGAGAGAGAGAGAGAGAGAGAGAGAGAGAGAGGGAGGGAGGGAGGGAGGGAGGGAGGGAGGGAGAGTGAGAGACCGATTGTAGAAGCTCTTCTCCTCTTCTATCTTCTATCTTCTTCTTCTTCTCAGTTCCTTTTGACGTGTAGAGCTTGCATGGGTTAGATCAAAGCAATGGAAAGAGAGCATGCTTGAGGAGCAATTAGAAGGTGTATTAGTGATGTCATCAACATTCGATATTTTATGCTTTCGCATTTGAGATATGGAAGGGTGGATCGACAAGGAAGAATGTGTAAGGGTTAGGCGAGAGATAGCCAAACTACCTCTCTCGAAGCACTTGAAAGAATAAGTGTTCCGTCAAGTCCCACATTGCACATGAAGCTTTGGTGAAAGTGGCATCATTTTGATTCTGTTGTTACCAAGACTGACCGAGTCAATCGATGACATGTACAATCTCTTCTCCATGCGGTAGGACAGGAGCTTGTACTCTGAAACAATGCTTAGATTAGTTTATGTGAAGTGAATTGAGCAAAGATCAATTTGTGTTTGAGTGTTTTTTTCTTTCTTTCCTTAGTGTTGGATAGGTTAGAATTGAAATGGAAATCAAGAGAACTAGGTCTAAGGTTAAGAGAGCTTGCAAAGAAACCATTCTCTATTGCTTGTCATATTGCTTTAGGACCTACCTCCACCAAGCGAAGATTCGCAAATTAGGATGTGTAGTACTTGTTGAACTTGCTAGTTTGCATGCTTTGCAATTTGTAACCAAAAGCTGAATCTCAAAACTTTTTGGGTCAAATATGAAAGTATCACTTGAAGAAGTTTGCCTCTAGCTTGCATGTGCGAATGTTTTTAATTTTTGTAGGCATATTTCTATTGGCTAGCATAGCTTGAAATGTTGTAGAAATTATATTTAATATTTTGCAAAACAATTGTTCTGACATTGTCTTTATGGACTCCCAACTAGTGCCCAAACAATTGTTTTCGAGGTGGGAATAGGTCAGTTGCACAAAAGGGTTGCTTTCATTGCATGAAAGGAGGAAGGAGGGCCCC